>NW_024412388.1:47550785-47579136 GCF_014898765.1 Herpailurus yagouaroundi
GTGTGTGTGTGTGTGTGTGTGTGTGTGTGTGTGTGTGTGTGTGTGTGCGCGCGCGCGCACATGTGTAATGAATGATGATGAAAAAGATTTAAGGCTAAGTGAGCACCCACATTGGATCTCCTACTTTTTAGCAAAGCACTTTATAACACTGGATGCTCAGGGATCATGTTCTTTGGAAAGCCCTCCCCTGACCACCTGTTGCTGGTATAAGTACCTCTTCTGCACAACTGCAATTTGGCATTGTGATTTTCCATTGCCCCATGCTTTACCCCCTAGACTATGAACACTTGAGTGTAAAGGCTGCCTTATTCAGCTGAACTCCCATGCCAGTAGAATTCCTGGCATTCAGCAGGTACTCAAAAAAACTTTTTTGAATTAAAGTATTCTACCTGACTTTTGTGCTTTTGTCACAACTTCTCACACAGGTGAGAATTATGAGGCATGGAGAAGTTAAGTAATTGGCTTTAGTCACAGAGACAGTCATGGAAAACTTTATTTCCATATCTACTTGTTTCACAGGGGCTGGGGGGAAGGAACAGTAGTTGGTAAGTAGGGAGATCATGTTTGTAACCACCTGTCAACTCTAAAACTAGAAAGACCATATAGTTTTTGGAGTCATTGATCAAAATCTTCCCAGTGGTCTTTCCTGTAACTTCCACTCTCCTAATTCTCTATTTCCTCAAGCCATGTTTTTTCTATGACTTATGTATTCATTGCTTTTGTTTACTGCCCTTCTCCCTCCCTAAGAGGAGAGTATTGGAGAGATTTTGTTTTATTTATTGCTGTATAAGTTCATGCCTGGACCATGGTAATGTTGAATGACTAAGAGAACAAACACCGTGGGATGCAAGGGGCAGAGGTACTACAGACAGGAAAGTGAACATCAGAAGGAGTGAGACTTCAGGCACCTGGGTAGTTCAGTCAGTTGAATGTCCAACTCTTTTTTTTTTTTAATATTTTTAAATGTTTATTTATTTTTGAGAGAGAGAGCGAGAGCTTAAGCTGGGGAGGGGCAGAGAGACAGAGGGAGACACAGAATCTGAAGAAGGCTCTAGGCTCTGAGTTGTCAGCACAGAACCCAACACAGGGCTTGAACCCATAGATAGCAAGGTCATGACCTGAGCTGGAGTCTGATGCCTAACCAACTGAGCCACCTCAGCGTCCCTGACCATCTGACTCTTGATTTCAGCTCAGGTCATGATCCCAGAGTTGGGGGATTGAGCCCTGTGTCAGGCTCTGTGCTGAGTGTGGAGTCTGCTTAAGATTCTCTCTCTCTCCCCCTCTGCCCTTCTTCCCCCTTCCTCCCCACCCCCCAAAAAAGAAGTGAGACAATCAACAAGTCCTTGCAGTGTGTCCACAGTGGTACCAAGTATTCTGGTGGGCACTCAGTCAGAGAGCAATAGTTGGTGTGGTCTTTCCCAAAGGACCTGGTAATATGATTAGTCAGCAGAGGCTATGCATGGAAATACCAAAAGGCACAGAGTGTCCTATACAGGTAGGGTGGGTAAAAGACAGCCAGGGGGCAAAGCACAGCCCAGGCAGTTTCCAAGAGAACCAGACACCAGGAAAGCAAGAGAAAGCATGAGAACCAAGGGAAATGTGGACATTGCAAATGTTAACAATTAAGAGGTCCAGTGGCATGTCCTGCTAGACACTCCCATATACATTGGCTGTCTTTTGCCTCTGTGCTATTACTTATGTTATTCCTTTCGCCTGATGTGTGGTTGTTCTCCAATGCTTGCTTCACTAGCACCCACATAAATCTCACACTATGCTCAGGCCATTTTCTCTCATGGGAAACCTTTCCTTCTAGGTTATTTCTCCTCTATGTCCCTATGGCACTGTGAATACATCTTTATGATAACACTTGCTATGGTGGATTGCAACTTTAATTTAATTTAATTCAGCAGAACTGCTGAATGTTTAAAAACTGAGGGTGGAGCCAGACTACCTGGGTTCAAGTCCCAATTTACCTTCATTTATCCATTTACCTTAGGGAAGTTACTGATCTGTGTGTCATCCACTAATAATTAGTACCTCCTTCATATGGTTTTCCATGAAAGGAAATTAGTTAATTAAATATTTAAAGTATTTTGGACTGTACCTGAGAAAGAGTAAGAATTCAATAAAATGTTAGTTCCTGGGGAGTGAAACCCACAATTCCAAAGTATAATATCTGGGTCAAGTACTGTGATAAGACATTTTATATATGGCATCTCATTGTTCTTCTTAACAACTCTGCAAGGTAAGTATTATTATCTAACCAGTTTTTCACTTGATGAAATTGAAGCTTAATAAGATGAAAAAAAGGTGATCATTTAAGCTTCTTTATCTGTAAAACAGGGTTAATAATGGCTATCTCAGAGCTGTTATGATAATTAGTACAGGAAATAAAACTAGAATGAATGTCTTAAATGATCTGTCATTTTGTTATTGGGGTAAGTTGCTTCAAGTTCAAATAAACATCAGGCTCTAAAGATGCAATTATGAGTACAAATTCTTCCTGCTCTTGAACAGCCCATTATCCAGCAGGCTGTTGTAGGGGCTTGAGGGCAATGAGCAGGTCTTTCTCATCTCCAGAACCCTCTTCCAACCCAACAGCACAATGCCAGGTATGGAGCTAGTGTTCAATGGAGAGCTCTTGCATTGCTTCCAGACTGTTGTTCCAAGTCACCTTTGTTCCACTTGCCCTTGGGCTTAGGAGAGAGAGAGACACACAGGAAAGGATCAGGCATATCTAATGGATATGCTCATCTATATCCTGGCTTAAGGTGGATTATAATAAATGTTAAAGTGGAAATACCAGCAGAGTAACATAGATGCATGGTGAGCAGGAAAGTAAACCTGGTTGGAGCAGAGAAGCCTTCCTGAGAAGGCTTTCTGCAATGTGAACTATGTCTTGAAGGATGGCATGACTTCATAAGGAAGATGTTTGAGAAAGTAGGAGAAGATTGAATGAGTTTGGGGCTTCAACCAGTGCCAGACCATTTGGAAAGTCTCAAGTGTGGTGGGATAGAGTTCCCCTGGGGAGAGGGCAGAGCTGAGAAGAAGGAATATTATAATAATGGGAAATTGAAAGGAAAGCTGCCATGCCTCATGGCTGAGTTCTCCCTGCTGTTGGGTAGAACAGATGAGCCTTAAAGCACCTCCAAATAAAAGAGTTTGATGAAGTAAATATTATACCTTGAAGGAATCTTAAATAATTATATGGAATACTAACTAATTACTGCAAGGATGTTGAGGCTGTCATTCACTTTCGTACGGTGGATGCTTTACATCTTCATGACATTCCTAACAAAAGTTAGGCTTCTCCTTGGCAACCAGTTCAACTTATTCAGATGGATGCTATGAATATTATAAAACTAATGGTTATTTCCTTGTTTGTGCTGGCTACTAAGAAGCTCAAAGCCAAATGTATGGCCACTTGTAACAGCTGGGCAGGACCATATGTTTAATAGCTTCTTACTGATTCTACTATTGTCTTCATTTAACTATCCCACCATTATTTTTTCTTTGTCCATCTTTGCTCATTTATCTCATTTTTTACTTGTACTATTTGTATCTGTTGAAGACACTTCAAATCCTGTTTTGCAATAATACAGGATATAAATAAATTACCAACACTAAACTCTTTACTGTAGCCCAAGGCTTTCAGTAGAGCAACAATGTGCCTGCCCTATAGAAGGAGCATATGCCTCTTCAGCACCTCTGCCGTTACTCCAAGCCTGTAGCAGTTGGTGGGACAGGCATTCTGTAAGTCCAGATGAGATTTGTCACTGCACACATCATTGGGGTAGTGAGAGAAGCTGGTAAAAGAGGGAAGACTCAGAGGACCAGGGCTGAGCCAAACAAATATTTCTAGATGGGACACAGTCAAGACAAACCCTGGCCCCTGAGAGTGAGAGAGGTCTGGAATAGGCAAGAACTATGCCTTGCACCACTTTCTCCAAGAAGCTTCCCAGTCCTCTGGGTTCCCAGACTCTTCAGTTATCCCTTTATGTATCACTTCTCATTACTTTGCATGATACTACATCACTACATCTGTTTGCCACTCTGATTACCTCTCTCACTTTTGTGTACATAAGAATCACTAGGAAACATGTAAAATGCAGACTCTTTGGTTCCGTTCTAAGAGATTTTGATCTTGTGTCTAAAGTGAGGTTCAGGAATCAATATCTTCAATTAGCATCCCAAGTTATCTGAAGTTAGTTGTCACAGATCCTCCGAAACTCCATCTGGATTGAACTCCTGACAAAGGCGCCTGCACCCTACCTCTAAATCCATGGCACCCAGGACAGGGTCTGACTCAGAGTATCATACCTCATTTTATGGACAAGTAAACTAAGGCCCAGGAAATTACATCACTTATCCAAAACCCCCTAGCCATAGATTAGGGAAGCTAGGGTTAGGACTCAGGTAGGACTGATTTCAAAGGGTATATACTTCTCACAGTTCCAAGCAAGATGGTAATACAGCTTACCTGGGCAGCATCTAGGTAGGCTTTGTACTTCCCAGCAGGTGTGCAAGTAGATCATCTGGGGTGTAGGAAGAGCATACTGGACCTTCTACTCGTATTTATTTTAATACATCTTTTCTTGTTTTTATTTTCATATGTTTATGATATCTAAGCATTAGTACAAAGATACATATATACAATGAACGCATAATGTGTTTTGAGCAACCAGATCAAAAAAATCTTACTGATAGGGATGCACAGTCAAAACCTTGGGAGATCACTGGTTTAGTTGCCTTTACTCTGTGATAGTAACGCAGTGGTTCCCAAGCCCGTGTACCTTAAAGATGCTGCACAGGACATGTGACACACCCTGCTGAGACTTCTCAGGGGACAGAACAAGAGATGGATGAACATAATTACTGCATGGGAATTAAGCACCACTGCTAAGAATTTCTAGGGACTGTGCATTTGTCTTCTTGCCTACCAAAGACTGATTGTTATGTACTGGGCTTGCTGGGATTGCCTTGCTCGGCCACATAACCAGGGTCTGTCCAGCCATGTGCCTCTGGGAGGCAAAAGCAAGCAACTCTCTGCAGGGAAGTGGGACATGGGGCTACAGGTTCAAGGATGAGATAAAAGCATCCCTGCCTCTCCCCTGCATTCTGCATCATTTATGGAACACCCATCCAAGGTTGCTGGGAGAAAGAGCCATGTTGAGAAATGAAATTTACTGAGCAGATAAGGCTAGACTTAGGGAAAGAAGTGACTCTTCTGATGACTTATGATAATGTAAAATAATGGGTTGAGTTGGGCCTTGCTTAGCAAGAAGAGGGAATTCTGGAATATGTTTTTAAAGGTCTTGAGCATGGTAAAAAAAAATTAGTTGTTGGAACTGAGCTTTTGGAAGCTTCAAGGGACTGTCAAGGAGGAAAAGCAAATAAGTCATGCTGGAGTCCAAATGGCAGAAGCAGGACTAATGCATATAGTTTCAAACATGGTGCCCTGCATAAGAGCAGGAGTGTGTACTAAAATCCAGCCCACTTCCACTTTGCTGGCCAAGCTATCATCTTGGTAGGACCCTATGTTAGCTTTTCCTCATTAGTCTGCCCAACAGGGGTCCTTTTCCTAATTTGTCCCAGAGATTAGACGGGGAGAGGGCTTTTTCTGATTTGTCCAAAGGTACAGTATGGACACCTGGTGGCCATGCATAGAGGTCCTTGCCCACCATGATGTAACCCACATCACGACAAAAATATTCTGGAAAATTCTGACTACTTTATTTCAATTAGTATAATACTCTCTACCTCCACCCACATCATTGCAAATGGCAAGATTTCATTATTTTTTATGCCTGAATAATACTCCATTTTATATATATACCACATCTTCTTTATCCATTCATCAGTGGTGGACATTTGGGCTATTTCCATACTTTGGCTATTGTAGACTATAAGTACTGGGGTACCTGTATCCCTTTCAGTTAGTACTTTTGCATTCTTTGGGTAAATACCTAGTAGTGAAACTGCTGGATCATAGAGTAGTTCTATTTTTAAATTTTTGAGGAAACTCCATACTGTTTTCCAGAACGGCTGCACCAGTTTGCATTCCAACTAACAGTGAAAGAGGGTTCCCCTTTCTCTACATCCTCACCAACACCTGTGGTTTCTTGTGTTGTTGATTTTAGGGAAATACAATATGATTTCACTTATATGTGGAATTTAAGAAACAAATTATCATAGGGGGAAGAAAAGAGAAAGAGAGGAAAACCAAGAACAAACTGATGGTTACCAGAATGGAGGTAACGGGGGGGATGAGAGAAATGGGTGATGGAGATTAAGGAGGGTATTTCTTGTGATGACCACTGGGTGTTGAATATTAAGTGTTGAATCACTAAATTGTACACCTTAAACTAATATTACACTGTATGTTAACTAACTGGAATTTAAGTAAATACCTAAAAATCATAAAAATATTCAGGAAAACTAGAAATATGATATGCTAGGAACTACTGTGTCACTTCTGGAAGCCTGAAATGGGTGGAGTTTTGAGCTGTGGTTGACATGTGCCAGTTTCAAGATGAACAGAAGAGCAGAGGCAGAGGGGACTACGAAATAAATTAAGTCAAGAATTCACATAAGTTCTGGGGAAGGCACTAGCCTCATAGAAGACTGGAAGGTTTGAGCCAAGTTTACCCTCTATGCACAGGGGAAGGTTCATGAGACTTCTGGGGCATGAGACTGTAGGGACATTTGTGTTCCCTTCCGCTAGCATTGGGGCATAAATTGCCTGCTGACACAAAAGTTTAAAGTGGAAGGAGCCTGCACAAGGAAAGAGCCACACAAGACAGGTCCTACTACCTCTTTTTGAGTCCGGACCCAGTCTGCCTTAAGTTCTGATTCTGACTCTGCCACTTATTCGCTCTGTAACCCTGGGCAAAATAGTTAATTTTGCCCTGGGAAAAATAGTTAATAATAGTTGTCTCAAGTTCCTTATCTGTAAAATGAAGATAATAATACCATTTACCCAATAGGATTGTGGTAATAATTCAGTGTATATGCCTGGCACATGGTAAGCACTACAGAGATGTTAGCTCTATGATTATCATTATTAATTATTATTATTTTGCCACATAACCAAGGTCTGTCCAGCCATGTACTTTGGAAATGAGGCAAGGAAGAGTCTGGCCTCCCCATTTTATAGTTCAGGACACTGTAGCTTAAGGATAGAGAAATGAGGGGCTGGGCATCAGAGAATCTGGCTCCCCTGAAACTGAGGGACAGTTTTGAGATTGATGCATACAAAGGCCTTTGATGAGTGCCTACGGCATTGAAAATGTCACAAAATTAATCCCTTCTCATTATAAACACTGCACTGAGACACAGCAATAACAAGAGACTAACACATTCTCATTAGTCAAGGAAAATCTATTTTCTCAAGATTGTCTACGTGAAGGGAAAGAACGGCCATGAAATGTCAAAGAGAGACACTGGATGGTGGTTATGAGCCCTAATGAGGTCCTGGTCCAGGAACTAGGGCCTTGAGAGAGAGGAATGAGGGGGTGGAGGACAGACAGGAGGAACTTGAACCAGGTCTGACCAAGAACATGACTCATGCATTTTCCCTTTCCAAGGGTGGGGGAAAACAAGTTAAGCACAGAAATTTCAATGTAGTTTTAAGGCCATCTGGGTTAGCAAAGTGTTCATAGTCCATATGCATTATGTCATTTCATCTTCGTAATAGCTCAGTAAAATAGGTAATATTAATAGTTTTTCCAAAGTAAGGGGAGTTGATAATTAAAGAAATTGCTAAGAATTTTGCAAAGTCAAATAGCTATTGATTAAGGACGTAGGACTGCAGACTTAAGTGGGATAACATGGCTAAGCACATGGGCTGTTCAGACAAACTCCTATGTTCAAGCATGGACTCAGCCATTTTCTAGCTGTGCAGCCCAGAGAAAATAACTTAGCTTCTCTGAGTCTCCACTTCCTCATCTGTAAAATGAAATGATGAAAATAGAGAATACTTCCTAGGGCTGTTGTGAGATTAATTAAGTTTATATAAAGTTCTTAGAACAGAAAGTGACTATAGAAAGTAACTAATAAATACTAGCTATTGTAATTTGTATTACTTTTGTTATTATTATTTTTACCCTTGCCCTAGGGGTTTTGGTTTCAGCCAGTTTTTTTTCAAGTTATTTGTTTGTTTGTTTGTTTGTTTCGAGAGAGAGAGAGAGAAAGAGAGAGAAAGCACACGTGCTTGTGAGCAGGGGAGAGGAGACAGAAAGAGAGAGAGAATCCCAAGCAAGCTCCACACTGTCGTGCAGATCCCAATGTGGGACTCCATCCCATGAATGGTAAGATCATGACCTGAGCCAAAATCAAAAGTCAGATGCTTAACCAACTGAGCCACCCTGGCACCCCCATCCAGTTTTGAATTATCTTACCAATTCCAGTTTCTCAGTTGTTGTACCAGGCTTGTTGCCCACTGGTATTCAGATCTGATCCCCCACTTCCTATTTTCTGCTCATAACTGGGTGATAACTCCTGCAAATTATACTCACAAGCATCCTTTACTAACTGACATTTAGCTGAATTCAGCCAATAAGTACAGGCTGGAGACTTGTCAGGACAAGCTGGCCCGACCTCCTCTCACCTGACAGCTTCTCCCTCTGTGGCCCCACCTTCTTCCAAACAGCTTCCATCCTGTGTTCCAGTTCAAACAGCACTGTCCCTGATCTTGGGCTCTGGGATCGTACCTACCCTTCCCTTCATCAGCCAGCCTACGGATGGTAGCTGTTTACTGCTATTGCTAATCTCTGGAGTACCTCACTTGGCCCCATTTGGCTTTTCAGTTATTCCAATACTTTTGCAACAAGTTTCTCATATTGAATTCCTGCCTGTTGATGGTCCTTCTCAGACACTGGCTGACACAATTATAGTATGCAGAGATGAGCAGAACGGGTAAGAACAAAATCAGGCCCAGTCCTAACAGATGAATGGGACAGGACCCCAGGCTCTCCAGAGGCCAACACAGGAGTCCAGTCATGAGAACTGAAACCCAAAAGGTGAAGTCCTAACCAGAGCAAGGTGCCATGACACCTATACATACAGATGGAGTCCCATACCACTGCTTCATGAAGGGAGGTAGGGGCTCAAATCCCAGAGCAGGAATGAGCTTTCAAGCAGAGATCACAGGGTTTAGTCTAGGAGGAGAGGGAACTCAGCAAGGCCTGAGAGGGAGACTACAAGAGGGTTAGGTGTTAACCAGATTTTTAATTATTTAATTATAATTTAATTTAATTTATAATCAAATTATAATATAATTTAATTTATAATTTAATTATACTGTAATGCGTATGAGAGCCGACAACTTAAAGGAGCCCTGTGGGGAAATTTTTGTTCAGCAAATAATTATAACCCTAATTTATTTGCTTATGTTTGGATTTTCATATATTGGGATTTTTTTGTTTTTTTGTTTTTTTTTTTTTTTACCCAGGAACAATAGAGCCCAACTTGTCTGGGGACGAGCATTTGCTTTGAATTAGGCACTGTTTGGAATAAACGACAATCAGTTTAGTAAACTTTTGATTATATTAGCCTTGCAAATAGGTTTGCCCAGGATGAGTAGAAATGTATTATTGGTGAGAGGTGGAGTGGGGGGGTGGATCATGATTGGAGGACATGTCTGGTTTGGAAAGACCCTAGAGCTGTCAGGAATCATTTCATATATCTGATATTTAAGCCCTGTTTGAAACATCTTGACCAAAGGTATGCCAAGCATGGCTTTGAAAGCTATCACTTGTCTAATGGGAATTTCCATTCTCTAGTCATGGTTTTACCTGCCGGGATCTTAGGAAACAAATATTCTCCTCAATATTTATTCTATCTTTAGATACATTTGCTCTTCAAATGAAATTTTCTAATGTCTTCAGCCATTCTTCCTGGGACACTTCTTCCAGAGCATAGGACTGGTTAATGAGTTACAGTATATGCACAAGGTAGAATAATATGTAATGGCTAAAATAATCTTATGAAGTAAGAAGAGAAAGTCTTAATGCTAGAAGAGAAGACTAGATTACAAAATTGGAAGGAGGCCATTTCCATATTGCTGAACACTTAGAATCACATGTGCTTTTGCATTTTCTATTGTAAAAATAATTTGGCAACAACATATATATATATATATATATATATATATATATATATATATATATATGAAAATGAAGATATCCAAGTTTCCAAATGACAGTAGCTATCCAAGGCTGTACTATGGATAAACTATATTAGAATCACCATAAGCTGGTCAAAATTAGAGATCCCGGGACTCCATCTAACTAACTGAATCTCTGAGGACGAAACTTGGCGACCTGTGTTTTTCACTTGATCTCCAAGGGGCTCTTAGTGCAGCCAGAAGAGGGCATCACTGCCTATTAACCACAGCAACGACAATCATTCCTGTATTCCCTTCTTTTTTTTCACATGCATATGTTTACTCAATTGCAAAGATACTATTTACTCAAGTTTGGACATGAATATTTTTTATATCACATTGAAAGGTAGTCGTGGCCCCTGGATTACTCCTGGGTTAAGTGTCCGACTTCAGCTCAGGTCATGATCTCACCGTTCAGGAATTCAAGCCCGCATCACACTTGGTGCTGACAGCTCAGAGCCTGGAGTAGGCTTGGGATTCTGTGTCTCCCTCTCTCTCTGCCCCTCCCCCACTCATGCTCTGTCTCTTTCTCTCAAAAAAAAAACATTTAAATTTTTTTTTAAAGAAGAAAAAAAGTAAGTATTCTTTGAACTGAAATACTTGCTTCATGTAAAAATACAGAAAAGTCAAGAAAAGAAAAAAAAAATTCCCACAATACTAGCACCCTAAGCCAACCACCATTAACATTTTGATGTAAAATAAAATTCTTGTCTTTTGCCTGGGTATAATTTATTTGGTTTATTTCATTGGTATGACTTAGGTGCACATTTAATATTGAAACCTGGGGGAAAGTGGGTGATGGGCATTGAGGAGGGCACCTGATGGGATGAGCACTGGGTGTTGTATAGAAACAAATTTGACAATAAATTTAATATTAAAAAAATAATAATAAAGTTGATATTCTAAATGTTAAAATATATATATATTGAAATTAGTATTTTTCTCTGAAAATTGTGATAGCACATTTTTTTCCCACACTACTGCAAACTCTTCATAAGATTTGATCACACTCTGTTGTCAGCCACAATTTCACTTACAAATAATTCGGTGACAAGTGCCTCTGTGTGTAAGGCATTTTCTATTGGAGCATTTCTTCATAATACATGCTAAGAAACAAAGTTATTGAATCAAAGCATATGAATATCTAAGACTTTCCTTTTTCAAAAAAGTTCAAATCATCATAATTACCTAAAAACTTCTATCAAGTAGGTCAGCTCACTCTCTAAGCACTTCTGTTCCCAGAATATTTAATTCTATACTACAAAACTAAAACTGATTTTGCTAGGGGAAACATCTCAAGGATGCAAAGAATTCCTTGAACAAGCCACATGGAAACTTTACTATAAGGCTGAATCTAAGAATGTCCTAGCCTTGGAGCTGACATACAGGGGAAAGCTTCATAATGAGGATCTTTCCAGATATCCAGATCTTTCAGGTAGAGAGGGTCTAGGATAGGAGCACCCCCACTGTAGTCCTCTCTCTGTGGAGGAAAGAATCAGCCCTCCCAGGGTGCCCACACACTGGCTGCAGCTTGCCTGTGTAGATGACAGGGTAAGAAAGGAGGAGATGTCTCTTTGACAGAAAGAGAAAAAAAAACTCTGAGTGAGCTGTTAGAGGTCTCAGATTCTCCTGGAGAAATAATGAGCATTACCAATAGCTGTGGATTCCTCAAGGACCCTTCAGGAGCAAATAAGCTGGGTTTGATTAGGCCAATTCAACAATAATACACCAGGGGGAGGCAATAACCCCAGGGACAATTTTCAACTGATTGGGAATGAGGGTAATGGAGCAGTACCCCCAGCTTCCAGTTCATCTCCAGAAACCGTTTGCAGGCGTGTTCTACAGGATTTCTCAGAACTTCCCCAGTGTGATTGGGCTAAACATGTCCACTGTAGCAACCCATCATTACTGCAGATGCTACTGCTTTATCTCTCTTCCCTGTCTCACTTTCCCTACCCCCTTACTTGTGCTTCCCAAATAAACTATATAACCCAAGTCCTTGTAATGGAGTCTACTTACGGCAGAACTGAACTAAGAGAGTAGAGAATTTTTATACTCATTTAGTAGATTAGAATACTGAGTTTCAAAAAGCCCTACTGACCTCCCCCAAGGTCACCAGTTGCCATATGGCAACATCAGAGCTAGATACTGACTCTTCAATTAGTGTTTATCTTTCAAATCAAATGATAATTATGTATTGAGTATATAATAGGGACTATGTGGGATACTGGGAGCTCTACTCAGTAAAAGAGAGAGAAAATTATTTACTACAATGTAATGTCTTAAGAGTATCATTCAGGGTGCCCGGGTGGCTCAGTCAGTTGGGCATCTGACTCTTGATTTCACTTCAAGTCATGATCTCACAATTTGTGGGATCAAGCCCCACATTGTACTCCATGCTGACAGTGCAGAGCCTGCTTGGGATTCTCTCCCTCTCTCTCTCTCTCTCTGCCCCTCCCTGCTCATGATCTCTCTCTCAAAAATAAATAAGCATTTTTTAAAAAGAGTAGCAATCATCTAGCTCAATTCCATTATTTACTGTTAACATTTATTTAGGGCCTACTGTATGCCAAGTGCTTCACTGAACAATGAAAGCCTAAAGATGAATGAAACCCAGCCCCTGCCACTGAGAAAGTGAGAATCGTGGGTGATGGGCATTGAGGAGGGCACCTGTTGGAATGAGCACTGGGTGTTGTATGGAGACAAATTTGACAATAAATTCCATATTAAAAAAATTTTTTTAAATACTTAAAAAAAGAATCCAGCAGTAGGGGAAGGGTGGAAAATCTAGACACAGACACAGACACTTTCCAATATAAAATAGTAACTGAGAAGAGAGCACGGATGATAAAGGAGCGGAGAGGACTGACACCTAGCTCAGACTGGGGGGATGAGTAGCAGAGAACATGTTTCTGGGAGGAGATTCATTCATGCATGCGTGCAACCAGTACTCCCTGCATTTCTACATTTTAGGTGGCACACTAGCAGCTCGGGCTACACTGGTGAGCCATATGGTTGCAGTCCCTGTCTCAGGCCAGAGCAAAGTCTTGGAAGACGCCTGGAAGTTAGCCAGAAAGAGAGAGGAGTGGGGAAAGCCGTCCAGATGGATACAGCAGAGCGGCATGCACATAGCCAGGGAACCATGAGGGAGCATTCTGAGGCTAGGTGTTTCTGCTGTGTGTACGTGGGAGGAGAAGAATAGGATGACTAGAGCATAAATGAGAGGAAAGGTGCCAAGAATAAAGCTGCAGTGTTGGCCAGGAACCACATCAGGGACCTAGGCAAACAAGTCACTAGAGGAACAAAGAAAGGAAGGGGGTGGTTAGGAGGCCAACAGGGAAAGAGAGCTTCCCAGAGGCAGTGACATTCAAGCTGGGCCTTGAACAATACAAGGGATTTAGCCCCATGCGAAAGGAGAAAAGGAGACTCTAGGAAGTGGCTTATTCTGCTATGCAAATCCCATTTACTATGCATAGAGAGTGACAGTCCAGTGAAAGTTTTAGGTAACATTCCTTCTGGGTGGTTTGAAGGTGCCACGTATATTTGTGTACAGCCCAACCTACACAGATAAAAACAGTGGCCTCAGCATGGTTTGCTGGGAAGGCCTGACCTCACAAGGGATCTCCCTCATCCTTTTATCCAAGTTTCTGAAAGGCATCCAATTAAATATTAATTCCTTTGGATTGATCCAGTTGTTCTTCCACGAGCCTTTTTAAATGCAGATATGCTGAGTGGAGGGGAAGCCATGACACCTGACATCGCAACACTGTCTGGGTCAGTCACAAGTCTTGAGCTGCTGGGAGACCAAATTTATTTCCTAATGTTCTACTCTATCCTTCCACAGTTGAGGCATCTGACCAACTTCCCCCACCTTTGCACACAGGCTTAGGTATGTCTCCAGCTCCTAGAATGCATCTGGATCTCATGCAGGAGGGATTTGGGCAGATGCCCTCAGCATCCAGCCACTCTTACAGTCTCTGAGGATTTTTTTTTTTTTTTTTTTTTTGGATAACCATTTTTGGATAACTAGGCTTCAAATTGCTGTGAGTACCCGTCTTCAAATAACCCCTTGCTGAGCTCCACAACCTGCTAATTACTTCTGGACCACTGTTACTATGACTTTGCTCTCTCTCTATGCAGAAATCTGTACACTCTGTGGCTGTGGGTCTTGTCAATGGGAGGTATCATATGCAGAAATCTGTACACTCTGTGGCTTTGGGTCTTGTCAATGGGAGGTATCATCCTTTACCACTGATAGCTGGACAAGGACCTTCTTCCTAGAATGAGTCCCAGCCATCCCCACATTCCAGGGTCTGCCTGATCAAATCTCCAGACAGAAAGGCAGATTTATTCCCTCATTTAATATGCAAGGCTTTATTGAGCACCTACTATGTGCACAGCCTCAAAGGGGTCAGCTAACTGAATGAATAATCACCACACAGTGCGACATGGTAGAGATTGAAACTGAGCTGAAGAAAGGTGAGAACAGGAAAAAGCTTAAGTGTAGAGCCTCTTTGAGCATTAGTTTTCCTAGCTGTAAAGTGGAAATGATCATTTCTTTGCAGGGTAATTGTGAGGAGTTGGGATAATGCTACATGAAGCATGCAGTAGATATAGATGGTCCATACACAAGGGATTGGGGTGTTGTTCCTAGCTAGGATGATACTGCTGTAGGGCCTTACATAAGCTTCATTTGGGGGACATGAAATGTTTGATATTTAGCATATTCACAACTTCCATGGGGTGCAAGTATTTTAACAGAGAAGCTCTTTCCAACAAATGTTGCCACAAATGTATTACAGGTGTACCCAAGTTGTGAGTTCCTCATTCCTGTAGGTAACTGGAAGAGGTAGGGGCTGGGGTTGTGGATAAGCCTTACTCCCAACCCTTGTTTGGCATTTATTAATGAGGGAGCTAAGGCACAAGCAGGTCCACCAAGGTGTCTCAGGTTGTACAGCTACTAAGAGCTATGACCTATGTCCAAACCCGGGTCTTCCAGCTATAAGTCCACTGCTTTCTCACTTTCTCTTGCCACCTTCCTCATTCAAGGCAGGTCCATGTGTTAATCTAGGAATGAAGCAAAGTGAATATTACCGTGAAGTGAGCTTCTTTCCCAAAGAAAACAAACATTCTTTAATTGACCAAAGGGCACTAATGACTGCTTCAATAAATGCTCCAAGCATCTTCATGAGTCTGTATGCAGATGGACAGGAGCAGACCTGTAACTGCCTAATGAGGTAATATACTTCAGCAAAAGTGGGGAAAGGGAAGTTCATACTGGAGACTAATGAACTAAGTAGGTTGTTGAGGACAACTGGAGAAATTTGAATCTTGATGGTTCCTGTCCAGATTTTATTTAATTAGCTCCAATACCTTGATTTCAAAAAAAAATGTGTTCCCCTCTACTCCAGGACAATTTTTGATCAGAGCAATTAGTCAAATGACTATGTGGCTGATCACTATTAGTCTATTCACACACACACACATACACACACACACACACACACACACACACACACACACACACTCCAAAGAGAACGTAGCATGGGGCTAGGGCTAGGAGTCTGGGAGTCCAATTTCTGATTCTTCCATGTGCTTATCCTTTGACCTTGGGAAATACCTATGCACTCTCTGAACATCTATTTCTCCATATACAAATTGAGGGTGAATATGCAAAAAAAATTTCATATAATTTGATATAGAAGAGTATTCAGAATAAAGCTAAGTGTAATGAATGTCATTCAAAGAAATTTATGTGGGAAATTAAAATGGCCCTCAGAAGACAACATTATAGAAAGGTACAATGTGGTTAGATTTTTCAATATTCTGAATTATTTGCTAACAAGAAGTTAAATTTAGAAGGGAAGAATTTGGGGGCACCTGGATGGCTCAGTCAGTTAAGCATTCAAGTCTTGATCTGGGCTCAGGTCATGATCTCAGAGTCATGTAACTGAGCTCTGTGTTGGGCTCTGTGCTGACAGCATGGAGCCTGCTTGAGATTCTCTCTCTCTCTCTCTCTCTCTCTCTCTCTCTCTCTCTCTCTCTCTCTCTGCTCCTCCCCTGCTTGCACTCTCTCTCTCCCAACAATAAATAAATAAACATTAAAAAAAAAAGAAGGGAAGAATTTGGAAGTTATAACTTTGGCCTTCTCGTGATTCAAAGCTTTTGTCTATAACTCCTGAGGGCATATTGTATATAATATGTCATTTCTAGGCATCTCTACCCAAACATATGGCTACCAGGTATTCTATGCAGATAGACTTCCCAGTTGTTCAACCCTGACTTCAGTTGCATTAGGATTCTGTGTGTTATAAATTGATAGACTCAGAAGGTATACTGGTCAGCTACCCTCAGATGTCATCCTGTCACGCCATGTGCTGGTCCTGACCACTGGGTTCAGTTTAGTAAGTCCACTCCTTGCACACACTGATATTCACTCACAGAATCATTCCTTGAATCTTTCCTGGACCCTACTATGCATCAGGCATTTGCAGGACCCTACTATGCATCCAGGATCCTACTGCAAGAGGCAGAAGTTAGGTGAAGAGATCGCCCAGGCGTGATTCCTGACCTAGGTGCCCTTCATCTAGGAGAGGTGACAGGCAACAAAAACAGTCTCCTTGACTAAACTTCAGTCAGAGTCCTCTGAGCCCTCTTCTCTAGTAGGCCTTGATCTTGGGCCTCATCCTTGATATGCTTAAACAAGTTTGTCTTTTAAGTCTATTTATTTATTTTAAGAGAGAGAGAAGAGAGAGAATCCCAAGCAGGCTCTAGTCAGCACAGAACCCGACATGAAGCTTGATGCAGGGTTTGATCTCACAATGGAGAGATCACAGCCTGAGACAATATCGAGAGGTGGACACTTAACCAACTGAGCCACTCAGGTGCCCCTGAAACAAGTTTTAACAAAGAATCCTGCTAAGTCAGTTTAGCAAGAATCCTCCCCCCTTGGTATTCAATCAAGTTCTTCATCTCTTACCTTTGATATGTAAGTCCATGACCTACCTTTAGCAATATTTCTGTTAAGCCAATTTCACAAGAATCTCCCTACTCTTGATGTCTAATCAAGTTCCTCTTAGTGATTTTCCATCCACTGACCCATTCACACTGTTTATTGCTATAAATCTCCAGCTGTCTTTGCTATATTCAGAGTTGAGCCCAATCCTATAATAGTTCTCTTCCCCACTGTAGTAGCTCAAATAAAATCTGCCTCGCCAATTTTAATGAGGGTCCAGTGAATAATTTCTCTTTAGCACAGGCGTACACAGATAACCACAGTACAAGGAATAATAACACTTGTTTTCATTCCTTGGGCTCCTCATAAAAATAATGATGCCCATAACTAACATTTATCGAGTGTTTACTTGGGGCTTGGCACTCTGCTGAGAACTTTACATACTTCAGTAGCTGTGCTAAAGGTACCAACACTTCCTACTAGCTCTTATCAAAGACTGAGCACAATGGGATACTAGGTTTCTGCCTATTGCAAAAATCCTCTATGGGCAATCTGGGTGTCAGAGACCCTTGTCAGCCTTGCCAACTCTTGCTCAGAGCTGAGCCATAGTCTAGGGTTCTTTCTACCCAACCTTGCTTCCTCCTTCTGCTCCTTTCACAGATATCAGATCTGCTTCATAGTCTTCAGACGCTGATGACTCCTGCTCCCTTTCCCATTTATCTTTCATAGGCATTACTCCCAAAAGGTATCTTACATTTCAACTCTGTACTATCATTTACTTCCTGGTGGATCTGAAATGATAATGATTGTGTACATTATCTCATGTAATCCACAAAACAACCTTGTAAAGCGGATATTACAACCACCTTATAGATAAAGAAGTTGAGACAGACAGGGTAAGCAATTCATGCACAAATGACAAAGGATTCAGACCTAGGTATGACTTTGTAATAAAAGCATTAGCACGTAACCACTTCTATAACAAAAATAAGATAAAGGAAGCAAGCAAATGCTCTAGTAAGACCCTGTAATAGCCAGTCAAGGTAGTGAACTTGCAGAGAGATCAAGGTGCTACCAAGCAAGAATAATTTCTACTCTGTGTGCAGATCTAAGAAAAGAAAATGGCCCAAAAGAGCTGGGAGATGCTAAAAGGCAGTTCTGATGCTACCACAGTGATGGGTTCCAATAAAAGAAGAGCATGTAAAGAAAATAATATGATTTTCCTGGATACCCTGTAATAAGCTCTGAATGTTAAAGGACATGTCAAAACCATTCATTCATTCATTCATTCATTCATTCATTCATTCATTCATGTAGTAAGTGTTATCATGTTACTACCATGAAATAGGCACTTGAGTATGGCAGTGAAAAAGACAGATGCCGTTCCTGCCATAAAAACTTCAAGGTTTATGAGATAGAATAGAAAAACCTTAGGAGGAATTGAGCATAAGGCCAGTGTCCACCATCCTCTGGACTGTGGAGCTTTGGGCTGGATGTTTTACCCTTTTGATGAATCTTAACACCCTGTAAGAACTAAATAAGAAACGGGAGGTTCAAACTGTGCTAAAGCTTACTAAAATACTAACGTCAGTGCAAAGTGTGTTATTAGCGATTTTCAGACTATGAAGGAGAATAAGGAAGGTACAGGCCCAGTACCTTGGAAGTGAAAAATGAATGTTTGTGCAGTGAAGGACTGGCAATTAGGACCATGGACTCTGGAGTTGGACTATCTGCGTTTAGTTCCCCCTACAGCCACTTACTAGTTGTGTGATCTCAGGCAAGTTACTTGACCTCTGTGTCCTCATTTTGTAAAATGCTGGCAATAGCACTATTAACTCTATAGCATTACTATAGGATTGGAGGAGTTCACAAATATATTGCACTTAGAACAGTGCCTGGCATAAAGTAAGAACAACATTAAATATTTGCCTTTTTTCAACCCCTGGGATCTATCCAGTTAACACCCAAGACCCTAGTATGACTACTTCCAAATCCTGACTCTAGCCTGATTTACTGTCTACTCTTCATCTGCCCAACACTGTCTCTCTAAATTAGGCGGACCTATCCATAGTTAACCAAACAGAACCCAGTAAGACAGAGCTCTGGACTTAAGTCCTGGAGCTTCTAGTCAGGATTCCAGAAGAAAACAGATGGCACACTTTATTAGGGTAATAAGATTATTTACAAAGTTGTGAGCACAGTATAGGGAAGCCATAGGGGATACTGTGGCACCCTGGCACTAGTAAGAAGTGGGGCTCCCTGAGGTCTCTAGGTCTGAAGGGGCAAAGGGAAGGAGTGATTAATAGAATCCAGAGAGTATAACAGAGATAAAGATCTGTGGTGGAGGGATGCAGACATCCTGAAGTGGTCTAAAGAGAGAAACCTGGGGGAACAAATCCCTTGACTTCACTTCTTCTCCCAGCCTCCTTCCAGTGTCTTGTCCTCCCCATTGGCAGAACTTATTGAGAAACCAGATGATAAGAGATCTATTTACTCTCAGTGTCAGTCTGCTTCCTGGGGCACAGAACAGGATGAATAATGGTAGAGAGTAGATCTGAAAAGGCTAACAGCATAAATTTTAGTCTCAGCATAATTTTTTCTTTGCTTCATGCTCCATCCTTGAGTTTTCATTGTTGCTGGACTGTTGGCTTTATCTCCCAGTCACAGCCTTAATCCCACTCCATGAACCTAATTACAGACTGAGCCCTCTGGTTGTGTTCTTGGTAATATCTCTTGGATGTGGTGTCTGTTCTAACTCCTCCCTTTAAACTTGGCCTCATGCCCATTCAACATGTACCAGTAAGCACTCAAAGCAAGCCATGAGTTGTCTGTTCTTTTCTGGTTATCTGCCTGATTCCAAAATCCTGGTTCTTTGCTTTGGCCTTGAAATCTTCCTTTTGATGTGTTACTCCTTTTGTCCAGTTGGCCATGCATTTGGCTTTAGATATTGGCTTCCCATGTGGTTCATGAGGCTCTGCTGGATCCCTCAGCTTTTGTAGCCCCCTTTGTTTCAGATGGAAGCTCCCCACTACTTTGAATCTTCCAATTGCTGGATAGGTCATAACTCGGAGCCTCAAGATCCAGAAACATAACCCTTTGCACTTAATTTTGAGTTGTTTTTACTATCACAGCAAGATCTACCATCTCTGTGGTCATGTTGGATCTTCAAAACAATAATAGGAGATGTATGTGATTTTTGCTCTATTTTTAGTAAGCTGACTCTTGGTAAAGTTAAGTGACCAGCAGGTGCACAGCTGGTAACTACTAGGCACTGGGCTACCCTCTCTATACAGACTATCTCACCACAGTCTAAGCTCCATGACAACAGGGGTTTTTTTCTTTGTTTGGTTCACTACTTTTTCTCCAGTGCTTAAGGGAGTAATTGTCATAATAGAAGCTCAATAAATGTTTATTGAATGAATACTGAATGAATTATTCCATTGGATCCTCATTACAACCCCATAAGGGATATATTACTGCTTTCTTCATTTTCTAGGCGAGAAAACTTTGGAGGCTGAGAGAACTTAAGTAACTTCTCCTAAATCACGTACATCTAGTTAGTAGACATGAGTCCAAGTCCATGCTCTAAAGAGTGTTGTTCTCAATGTGATCAGGGACCAGGCTGGGCTACAAATGGTTTGTTTCTGGTTTTGATGAGCTAAGTATAGAAACTGAGAGTGAGCTTTTAGAAAATCTTATAGCAATTTGACATTGCTGTGATTTCCCAATATGAGACCAGTGCCTTGTCTCATGGCCTCAATCAGGATGCTGTTGAATTTACAGAGACAATTTGCTGGGGTGCAAAGCACATGGTTATAGTAAGACCATATATCAATTCACAGTTGATTAGAAATAGGCCTTTCCCCACAGATAGTCTGAGAGGCACTGCTACAATTTACTCCATGTGTGCCAAATTCCAACCCACTATGCTCCTTTTAGACTCAGCTCCATTGCTAAGCACAAAGGCAATGTTTTCTTTCTTTCTTTCTTTCTTTCTTTCTTTCTTTCTTTCTTTCTTTCTTTCTTTCTCTTCTTCATTCAACAAACATTAACTAAACAATTTCTTTTTTAAAATGTTTATCCATTTATTTTTGAGAGAGAGAGAGAGAGAGAGAGAGCACCCGAGCAAGTGGGGGAGGGGTAGAGAGCGAGGGAGACAAAGAATCTAAAGCAGGCTCCACACTGTCAGCACAGAGCCCAACATGGGGTTCAAACCCATGAACCATGAGATCATGACCTGAGCTGAAGTCAGACGCTTAACCGAGTAAACCACCCAGGTGCCCCTCACTGAGTAATTTCTATGTGCCAGTCCCTGGGTTGAGTGCTGGGGTACAGAATGGATAAAACAACCTTGCCAAATTTAGCTGACCATTGGAGTTTATACATACTTCATGTAGTTGTGTGTTCATGGTCTTCTCTTGGGTAAAAAAGAAATGATTTAAGGAAAATTCGTATCAATGGAGAGTGAGCTGATGAAGTCACTTGGGCTCTCTATAGTGCACTGGAAAAGTATAATCCGTTTTATAGTCACAATGACAGGAGTGCAGCCCTGAGATGGGAACTCAGAAGACACACAGGGCATGAACTGATTTACACAGAAGAACTGATCTTTTATTCTGTTAGATTATGGTGACATCATTGTGAACTGGTTTATGCTATTTGTGCCCATAATAATAAGATTCTGACCCTCTCCTAAATGCTTGAAAAGTGTATCTAAGACAGTGGTTCCATGGATGCCAAGGTGGTCAGTCATTGCAAAAGAAAAGGAATGGTCAGTTCAATGAAAACAACTGATTAAAGCACTAAATTCTCCCCCAAAGAGCCCACATTTGGAATCAAACAGACTGTGTAAGTCCTAGGTCCATTGCATACTGGCCTGTGGCCACATGCAAGTGACTTAACGTTTCTGAGAGGCAGAATCCTTATCTGTAAAATAAAGGTAATAATTCTTACCCTCTAGTGTTGTAGGAATTTGTCCTACAAATTCAATACAGAACTGTGCAACAATACTCAGTAAATGGCTATGGTGATTGTTTTTATTTGTTTGTTGTCATCATTGCTGTTAGTCGTATTAGGTACAAAGCTTGGCAGGAAGGTCTGAAGGTGCACACTTACCTCTGTCAAGTGCAGCAGGCTGTCTAAGCGGGAATCTTGGCTCTGCTGCTTACTTACTGGCACCTAACAGGTGCTATGCAAATGTTTATTAAAAATAACCTAAACTAAAATGGTAAGTTTTATCCACAGAAGAGACCTGAGCCTAAGCTAAGAGCTCATTGATTCAACACTCATTTTCTGAGGGCTACCATGAACCAGAATGCTGCTGGGCACTGGGGACACAAAGTGAATAGGCTATAGTCCCTGCCCTGTGGTGCTCAAATTGAGGGAAGAAGGCAGACAACAAGAAATTGATGGAGGGAGAAAGGGAGGAAGGGGTGGGGGTGGGGTAGAGAAAGAGCAGTACAATGATGAAGGCTGGGGACTAGAGAGGGATGTCAACGTAAAAGAGGATTCTTGTGCTCAGTCGTTAGGCAAACAAGAAGGAAACAACCTTCCAAAAGCCAGATACCTTAACAGAGAGTAGCAGCTGACCAATGAAACATTCAGCACACTTACAGCTGCCCCTTTGCTTGTCCGTATCCCCATGCTGAGGTCAGGATCATCTGCTTTGCTCTCCACTGTCTTCCCAGCACCTCACACTGGCATTTAGTTTGTTCTTAAAATATGTTTGTTAAATGAATGAATAAATATTCCAGATCTATTTGCATGAGGTTTCCTATCTTGAGTCATAGGACAACAATAGCTAGTACATATAAACAGTATTTTGTTCCAAGCACTGCTCTCATATTCTCTGAGTATTATTTTTTTTTATTTATATATGAAATTTATTGTCAAATTGGTTTCCATACAACACCTAGTGCTCATCCCAAAAGGTGCCCTCCTCAATACCCATCACCCACCCTCTCCTCCCTCCCACCCCCCATCAACCCTCAGTTTGCTCTCAGTTCTCAACAGTCTCTTATGCTTTGGCTCTCTCCCACTCTAACCTCTTTTTTTTTTTTCCTTCCCCTCCCCCATGGGTTCCTGTTAAGTTTCTCAGGATCCACATAAGAGTGAAACCATATGGTATCTGTCTTTCTCTGTATGGCTTATTTCACTTAGCATCACACTCTCCAGTTCCATCCACGTTGCTACAAAAGGCCATATTTCATTTTTTCTCATTGCCACGTAGTATTCCATAGTGTATATAAACCACAATTTCTTTATCCATTCATCAGTTGATGGACATTTAGGCTCTTTCCATAATTTGGCTATTGTTGAGAGTGCTGCTATGAACATTGGGGTACAAGTGCCCCTATGCATCAGTACTCCTGTGTCCCTTGGATAAATTCCTAGCAGTGCTATTGCTGGGTCATAGGGTAGGTCTATTTTTAATTTTCTGAGGAACCTCCACACTGCTTTCCAGAGCGGCTGCACCAATTTGCATTCCCACCAACAGTGCAAGAGGGTTCCCGTTTCTCCACATCCTCTCCAGCATCTATAGTCTCCTGATTTGTTCATTTTGGCCACTCTGACTGGCATGAGGTGATACCTGAGTGTGGTTTTGATTTCTATTTCCCTGATGAGGAGCGACGCTGAACATCTTTTCATGTGCCTGTTGGCCATCCGGATGTCTTCTTTAGAGAAGTGTCTATTCATGTTTTCTGCCCATTTCTTCACTGGGTTATTTGCTTTTCGGGTGTGGAGTTTGGTGAGCTCTTTATAGATTTTGGATACTAGCCCTTTGTCCGATATGTCATTTGCAAATATCTTTTCCCATTCCGTTGGTTGCCTTTTAGTTTTGTTGGTTGTTTCCTTTGCTGTGCAGAAGCTTTTTATCTTCATAAGGTCCCAGTAATTCACTTTTGCTTTTAATTCCCTTGCCTTTGGGGATGTGTCGAGTAAGAGATTGCTACAGCTGAGGTCAGAGAGGTCTTTTCCTGCTTTCTCCTCTAAGGTTTTGATGGTTTCCTGTCTCACATTCAGGTCCTTTATCCATTTTGAGTTTATTTTTGTGAATGGTGTGAGAAAGTGGTCTAGTTTCAACCTTCTGCATGTTGCTGTCCAGTTCTCCCAGCACCATTTGTTAAAGAGACTGTCTTTTTTCCATTGGATGTTCTTTCCTGCTTTGTCAAAGATGAGTTGGCCATACGTTTGTGGGTCTAGTTCTGGGGTTTCTATTCTATTCCATTGGTCTATGTGTCTGTTTTTGTGCCAATACCATGCTGTCTTGATGATGACAGCTTTGTAGTAGAGGCTAAAGTCTGGGATTGTGATGCCTCCTGCTTTGGTCTTCTTCTTCAAAATGACTTTGGCTATTCGGGGCCTTTTGTGGTTCCATATGAATTTTAGGATTGCTTGTTCTAGTTTCGAGAAGAATGCTGGTGCAATTTTGATTGGGATTGCATTGAATGTGTAGATAGCTTTGGGTAGTATTGACACTTTGACAATATTTATTCTTCCAATCCATGAGCAGGGAATGTCTTTCCATTTCTTTAAATCTTCTTCAATTACCTTCATAAGCTTTCTATAGTTTTCAGCATACAGATCCTTTACATCTTTGGTTAGATTTATTCCTAGGTATTTTATGCTTCTTGGTGCAATTGTGAATGGGATCAGTTTCTTTATTTGTCTTTCTGTTGCTTCATTGTTAGTGTATAAGAATGCAACTGATTTCTGTACATTGATTTTGTATCCTGCAACTTTGCTGAATTCATGTATCAGTTCTAGCAGACTTTTGGTGGAGTCTATCGGATTTTCCATGTATACTATCATGTCATCTGCAAAAAGCGAAAGCTTGACTTCATCTTTGCCAATTTTGATGCCTTTGATTTCCTTTTGTTGTCTGATTGCTGATGCTAGAACTTCCAGCACTATGTTAAACAACAGCGGTGAGAGTGGGCATCCCTGTCGTGTTCCTGATCTCAGGGAAAAAGCTCTCAGTTTTTCCCCGTTGAGGATGATGTTAGCTGTGGGCTTTTCATAAATGGCTTTTATGATCTTTAAGTATGTTCCTTCTATCCCGACTTTCTCAAGGGTTTTTATTAAGAAAGGGTGCTGGATTTTGTCAAAGGCCTTTTCTGCATCGATTGACAGGATCATATGGTTTTTCTCTTTTTTTTTGTTAATGTGATGTATCACGTTGATTGATTTGCGAATGTTGAACCAGCCCTGCATCCCAGGAATGAATCCCACTTGATCATGGTGAATAATTCTTTTTATATGCCGTTGAATTCGATTTGCTAGTATCTTATTGAGAATTTTTGCATCCATATTCATCAGGGATATTGGCCTGTAGTTCTCTTTTTTTAATGGGTCTCTGTCTGGTTTAGGAATCAAAGTAATACTGGCTTCATAGAATGAGTCTGGAAGTTTTCCTTCCCTTTCTATTTCTTGGAATAGCTTGAGAAGGATAGGTATTATCTCTGCTTTAAACGTCTGGTAGAACTCCCCTGGGAAGCCATCTGGTCCTGGACTCTTATTTGTTGGGAGATTTTTGATAACCGATTCAATTTCTTCGCTGGTGATGGGTCTGTTCAAGCTTTCTATTTCCTCCTGATTGAGTTTTGGAAGAGTGTGGGTGTTCAGGAATTTGTCCATTTCTTCCAGGTTGTCCAATTTGTTGGCATATAATTTTTCATAGTATTCCCTGATAATTGTTTGTATCTCTGAGGGATTGGTTGTAATCATTCCATTTTCATTCATGATTTTATCTATTTGGGTCATCTCCCTTTTCTTTTTGAGAAGCCTGGCTAGAGGTTTGTCAATTTTGTTTATTTTTTCAAAAAACCAACTCTTGGTTTCGTTGATCTGCTCTACAGTTTTTTTAGATTCTATATTGTTTATTTCTGCTCTGATCTTTATTATTTCTCTTCTTCTGCTGGGTTTAGGCTGCCTTTGCTGTTCTGCTTCTATTTCCTTTAGGTGTGCTGTTAGATTTTGTATTTGGGATTTTTCTTGTTTCTTGAGATAGGCCTGGATTGCAATGTATTTTCCTCTCAGGACTGCCTTCGCTGCGTCCCAAAGCATTTGGATTGTTGTATTTTCATTTTCGTTTGTTTCCATATATTTTTTAATTTCTTCTCTAATTGCCTGGTTGACCCACTCATTCGTTAGTAGGGTGTTCTTTAACCTCCATGCTTTTGGAGGTTTTCCAGACTTTTTTCTGTGGTTGATTTCAAGCTTCATAGCATTGTGGTCTGAAAGTATGCATGGTATGATTTCAATTCTTGTAAACTTATGAAGGGCTGTTTTGTGACCCAGTATATGATCTATCTTGGAGAATGTTCCATGTGCACTTGAGAAGAAAGTATATTCTGTTGCTTTGGGATGCAGAGTTCTAAATAGATCTGTCAAGTCCATCTGATCCAATGTCTCATTCAGGGCCCTTGTTTCTTTATTGACCGTGTGTCTAGATGATCTATCCATTTCTGTAAGTGGAGTGTTAAAGTCCCCTGCAATTACCACATTCTTATCAATAAGGTTGCTTATGTTTATGAGTAATTGTTTTATATATTTGGGCGCTCCGGTATTCGGCGCATAGACATTTATAATTGTTAGCTCTTCCTGATGGATAGACCCTGTCACTATTATATAATGTCCTTCTTCATCTCTTGTTACAGCCTTTAATTTAAAGTCTAGTTTGTCTGATATAAGTATGGCTACTCCAGCTTTCTTTTGGCTTCCAGTAGCATGATAAATAGTTCTCCATCCCCTCACTCTCAATCTAAAGGTGTCCTCAGGTCTAAAATGAGTCTCTTGTAGACAGCAAATAGATGGGTCTTGTTTTTTTATCCATTCTGATACCCTATGTCTTTTGGTTGGCACATTTAATCCATTTACATTCAGTGTTATTATAGAAAGATGTGGGTTTAGAGTCATTGTGATGTCTGTATGTTTTATGCTTGTAGTGATGTCTCTGGTACTTTGTCTCACAGGGTCCCCCTTAGGATCTCTTGTAGGGCTGGTTTAGTGGTGACAAATTCCTTCAGTTTTTGTTTGTTTGGGAAGACCTTTATCTCTCCTTCTATTCTAAATGACAGACTTGCTGGATAAAGGATTCTCGGCTGCATATTTTTTCTGTCTAGCACACTGAAAATCTCGTGCCAATTCTTTCTGGCCTGCCAAGTTTCAAAAGAGAGATCAGTCACGAGTCTTATAGGTCTCCCTTTATATGTGAGGGCACGTCTACCCCTTGCTGCTTTCAGAATTTTCTCTTTATCCTTGTATTTTGCCAGTTTCACTATGATATGTCGTGCAGAAGATCGATTCAAGGTACGTCTGAAGGGAGTTCTCTGTGCCTCTTGGATTTCAATGCCTTTTTCCTTCCCCAGTTCAGGGAAGTTCTCAGCTATTATTTCTTCAAGTACCCCTTCAGCACCTTTCCCTCTCTCTTCCTCCTCTGGGATACCAATTATGCGTATATTATTTCTTTTTAGTGTATCACTTAGTTCTCTAATTTTCCCCTCATACTCCTGGATTTTTTTCTCTCTCTTTTTCTCAGCTTCCTCTTTTTCCATAACTTTATCTTCTAGTTCACCTATTCTCTCCTCTGCCTCTTCAATCCGAGCCATGGTGGTTTCCATTTTGTTATGCATTTCGTTTAAAGCGTTTTTCAGCTCCTCGTGACTGTTCCTTAGTCCCTTGATCTCTGTAGCAAGAGATTCTCTGCCGTCAGCTATACTGTTTTCAAGCCCAGCGATTAATTTTATGACTATTATTCTAAATTCACTTTCTGTTATATTATTTAAATCCTTTTTGATCAGCTCATTAGCTGTTGTTATTTCCTGGAGATTCTTCTGAGGGGAATTCTTCCGCTTGGTCATTTTGGATAGTCCCTGGCGTGGTGAGGACCTGCAGGGCACTTCCCCTGTGCTGTGGTGTATAACTGGAGTTGGTGGGCGGAGCCGCAGTCAGACCTGATGTCTGCCCCCAGCCCACCGCTGGGGCCACAGTCAGACTGGTGTGTGCCTTCTCTTCCCCTCTCCTAGGGGCGGGATTCACTGTGGGGTGGGGTGGCCTGTCTGGGCTACTTGCACACTGCCAGGCTTGTGATGCTGGGGATCTGGCGTCTTAGCTGGGGTGGGTAGGCAAGGTGCACGGGGGCAGGAGGGGCAGGCTTAGCTTGCTTCTCCTTAGGTGATCCACTTCAGGAGGGGCCCTGTGGCAGCAGGAGGGAGTCAGATCCGCTGCCG
>NW_024412388.1:47589136-47595078 GCF_014898765.1 Herpailurus yagouaroundi
GTTCATGCTCTGTCTCTCTCTGTCCCAAAAATAAATAAACGTTGAAAAAAAAAATAAAAAGGAAGACTAACCACATGAGCCATATCTAATCATAAGGGTCCTTAAAAATACGTTACTTTCTTGGGCTGGTGGTAGAAGGAAAAGACAGAAGAAGAAGGCAGAGAGAGTGAAGTCATGAGAAGGATTCCACCCTCCACTGCTGGTTTGAAGATGGAAGAAAGGGTCCATATGAGAAAGAATGCAGTTGACCTCTACAACAGAGAGCAGGCCCTAGCTTGACAGCCAGCAAGGAAACAAAGCACCTTAGATCTACAATCTCAAAGAACAGGCTTCTGCCACTGATTTGAATGAATTTGGAAGTGCATTCTTCTCCTGAGCCTACAGATAAAAGCCGCCCAGCCAACACCCTGACCCTGACCTTGTGAGACCCTGATTAGAGGACCCATTTGAACCCATCTGGATTCTGACCTACAGAAGTATGAGCTAATAAATAGGTGTTATGTTTAGCTGCTAAATTTGTGGTGATTTGTTATACAACAATGGAAAACAAATACACCCCTCTATCCTAACATCCTCTGTGTAAACATCTGTTTATCTGTCTATATCCCTCTCCAGTGAGTTCTTCAAAGGCAGGGACTGTGCTTGTGTCTCTTTATCTTCAATGTATGGCAGGCAGTGGCTTCCCTATAAATAGGTACCCTTGAACTTAAATAAATTCAAACAACTTAGGGATCTGAACTGAGCACACATTTAAAAAATGAGAGAACGATTCAGGAGATAATGTGATCTAGTGCCGGATTATGTGGTTCAAACTGAATCGAGCGCAGATTGGAACATCCAGGGAAGACTTCAGCTTGTTCCCTTTCAATTAAACACCCCCTCACTTCACACTGCATTCTAGCCACACCTTATTCCTACTAATGCAAACTGAATCTGAGCCAGTGGAGGAGATGGATACTCTCGTAAGCCCCAGATGGACCTTTGAGGCATTACTTTTCTGTCTTTGCTGAGGTTGCATCCTGGGTCTGCAACCCACAGACACTTAGCCTCCAGTGCCTTTGATGAGACCTAGGACAACTTCAAGTCTATCTACAGGCCTGGTCTAAGGGGCTGTCCAAGGAGTGGGCCATCCTCAGTGATTGCGACCCAGACCCAAATCTGTGTCCCGGCCTCCCGGAGGATCCAAGGAGAATTCAGTCAGATAGAATCAAATGTGAGACCTCTGTGGACTAACCCCTGTATTTTAAAGATGAGGAAACTGAGGCGCAGAGGGGGGAAATAAGTAGCCTATGCCCAAAGAGCAAATTAGTATGAGAGTGGGGTAGCCCAGGGTCTCTGATTCCCTAATCCATCTGCCACTGACTCCCAGCATCCATTTGATTAATGGCCTCAAGCTCTTATTCCTCTCTAGGGAGTTTAGATCTTTACTCACCTCAAAATGTAAGACCAGAAAGGCAGAAAGAATGAATTTTTTTAGCTAATCCAAGCATGCATTGTAAATCTTTGTCCTCTGCCTGACGTGCCGAATGTAACCCTCTCTGCAGCTAACAGACATTTGGCATCTTTCCATAGTGATAGTATTGGTTCTGGAAGGACAATTCTCTCAGAGTCAGAAAGCATATCGCTGAAAAAATAAATTTTCCAGAAAGGAAGGTTCTTGGAGTCCAGGAAAAGTGTGCTGGGCATTCATGTGGGCCAGAGATATTTGTGTGGGAATTGGGAAGAGCACATCCTAAGATTAGTAAGTGATTAGTACTTTTGAACTGCAGAGGTGACAGGGAGAGAGGTACACACTTTGTTTAGGTGTCAGCCAGGGCCTTTTCATTCAATACAGACCAATACATTTTTACTTCCTTCCTCAAACACTTGCAAAAGCTGCACACTGCCTACAGAATGAAATACAAAAGTTATATTTTGGCATTCATGGCTACTGATATTTTAGTCTCAAATTATTTCCCCGTTTCATATTCCATTTTCACACTCTTTTGGATTAAAATGTTTTTGTTGCATATACCAGAACCCAAACTTGAACTAACATAAAAAAGGGGGGCTTTATAATAAAACTTTTGTGTGATTCATAGAATCCATGGACAGAAATGTGACAGGGATAATCTGAACTGGGGACTCGAATATTCTTAGGACTCCTCTCCTCCTGCCCCCTCCACATAATTGCTTTATTTTTTTTTTTTCTCTAGCTGCAGGATAACTTCTCTTTACAGCATACGGAGAAAAAGTATGGCTGACAACTGCTTCCAAGTATTATATCTTACATCTTTGGTCACTGGTTAAGTTATTGACTTCTCTGTATAGGTTTCTGTTCTAAAATTCCAAGGGATCAAAACTGAATGGCCCCATTTGGGTCTCATATCCTCCTGGAAGTCAATAAACTGAGAACGGTGTTAGAGGCTCTTTATACAAGCATGGGAGCTCCCATGGCCGCTCTTTCTAAAAAAGAAGTGCTCATATGATATCCAATAGATGTCCACTATATTCCTCCCAACCTGCTCTAGCCAACTTTTATATCTCCCTCATTCTTCTCCCATCTCCTGGGCTCTAGGTGATCATAGACTCCCTGTGGTGTTCAGGATTTGCTTCAGAAACCAGGCAATGATGCCCATAATCAAGAGGGAGCTAGAGAAGGCAGATTACCATGGCTAGGAAAATTGTTCATCTTACTTTTCGTGGATGAATAATAGCAATCATTTATTTATTCATTCAACAAACATTTGTCGAGCTCATACCTTTTGCCGAGAACAATGCTAGGTATAATATGGAGAGAATAATCCATACTCTCCTTCCTGGAAGGACCTCATATTTTAATGAATAAAATAGAACATAAACAGATAATTCTAAAATATCATGCAACATGCCTCGATAGAGGTACATTCAGAGGGCATTGGTAACACAGAAAGGACACCCTGGAAAGGCCTCGTTGGGGTGGCGCTGCTTTGGTTGAAGGCCCAGTAGATTCGGCTGAAAGCAGCAGTCATGAGAGGCTGAAGTAGTCACCAACTACTATTAATAATCTCAGACCAGCCAGGGGGCTCAGCTTCTATGTGTCAGGCACTGTTATGTGTTTCATACTAATTTTCTCATTTAATCTTCACAAAAATCTTGTGAGGTAGGTACATTCATTACCATTGTAGAGATGGAGAAGTTGAGGTTCCGAAAAGCGGGGTAATTTGCCCAAGTTCTTGATGTGGCTCAAGTGGCAGTGCTGGGGTTTGCACCTAAATCTGTTTCAACCAAATCACATTCTCAAAGTACCTTAGAGATTATCAGAAGCCCCAGGTACTTTCTATGAATAAGATTGGGGGAGGCGGTGAGAGGGGAAGATATCCGCTTTTCTAGTATCCTAACAATCCCATGATTCCAGATCTGGCCAAGTTGAGCACAGATGTACCAGATTCCTATTTACACCTGTGCCAGTCCTGAGTCCTCTACCCTCAAATCCATCTTTACCTTTCCTCTGCTCACTCCTGTATCTCAGAGGTACTGAGACCTGAGACTGTGTTTCTCAAATTCATACCTCAGCTGATTTCAAATGAGGTCGGCCAATGGGAGCCAAGAGAGAGGGTGAGGGAAGGGAAAAGCCAGTTTTTAACCCCCCTCCCTCCTCCTCTGGCAATGATTGCATACTCCCCCACCTGATTGCATAGCTCTAGCTCCCACCTGATACGTTTCCTAAGGTTCTAGTTTCTCCCAGGTGACCCTAGCCCTAGCAATACCACTTACTCCCTCTAGTTTAGAAGCTATAGTGGCTCGCCTCCCATCCCTTCTTGCCTTCTCACATCCTCCATTACCTATGGAGATAGTTTCCTCTATTAAATTTCCTCCCACTTCCACAAAAAGGCTTCCTTCCCTAAGACAGACTATAATACCACTCTATCTCGAATAACCTTTCCCGTCTTCTACATCCCCATCAACCAGGGTATCAGTGTAATAAATTCAACAAATTCTTTGTTATTATACTTCTAATATGTGCCATGCACTCTACCAGGTGACCCAGATCTTAAGATAAGTTAAGACTCAGTCACTACCCCCAGGAAGCTGACCATCCAAGTTCTCTTGGAAGTTAGTGTAGCAAGAAGTTTACATTTCTACGTGTTCTTAGTGTATCTTAGTGGTAGTGCAAACATGCACCCACCATGATCTCCATTTTGTCCTGTCTGCCAGGAAGCTCAAAGCTAATCTTAATTCTCAATCATAGTAACTACATTGGCCTATGTGGCTAGTGATTTTTGCCTCTGCCTTCTTCCACAGGTATTGTCTAATTCTATTTTAATGGCTTTATTTTATATATATATTTGTTGGTAGGCCCCCTCAAACACCTTCTATATGTAGACTGAATACACATTATAAATAATACATAATCCTCTTTGTAGGAATATCTAGTATTAGGTATATAGTAGATGATCAATAAAGAATTGATTAGTTGCCAAAATCAGATGGTAAACCAGACCATAATCTAATGGATTTGCTAATTTATTCATAACAATTTCTTGTGCCAATATCCTCAGGCCCCAGCACTGAGTTTTTTCTCATCATATTTAATAACAAAAAAAAGTTCTTGTTTCCTGTTTCCTGATGCCAATTAAGCCATCTCCTTAGCTTCTTGAGAAGACTAATTGTCTCACTTTTTATGTCCAACATAGTACTCAGCAATCGGACCCCCATCATGCCATCCACAGTTGAGTGAGAATAATTTGAATCACCCTCATCATGCTTGGAAAAGCAGCCACTTTCTGGCCTCTTAATATTCAATCGGGAAAAAAATCATTCCAAAGGGTTTTATTTTTCTTACTGTGCTTTTCTGTTCCAAGACACCTGCCTCTTGGTTTATCATGTCTAAATGTTAAAATTAAGCATCCCAAAGTCCCTTGAAGAAAAGGACATGGTAAACTTCCAGATGTGTTGCATATGTGTGCTGGGGTTCCTATAGAATTCAGCTGTTTCAACCCAAGTCTCAGGAGAATATATCCTCCTATATATATTCTCTGTACAAAGAAAAACTAGAGAAGCACCTGTAATAGTAAGAATGTAAGGCAGGCATAGCCAATACCTGGCAAATATGGCATTATTCCAATGTGCTGTGGCCACCCTAGACATCACTAACCTGTCCATCTTTGCTACTGAGCCCTAATGGACCTCAGAATCTTTCTGAACCCAACACCCCAGGCAGCCACTACCAGTGAGTCAGATTCAGCATGTAAGAGGCACTTCTATGCTGTCCTCTCTCTGCTTGTAGTTCCCAGGCCTGAGTCTTTGATTGGGCACCTGGGTCCTGGGGCACCTGTGATGATAAACCCCAGGCCTCCAGGAGTAGATTTAAGGATATAGGAGAGTAGGCTGTAGGCATTGAACTTCAACCAAGTCTCCTGTTTGAGGATGACTGTTCACCCCAGTTCACAAAAGGGCTGTATGTTCTTTGGACTTTATGATTTTGTTTATTGGAGCTAATATTTCACTGTAATTATTGTCTCTGTTCTCATTTTACCCTTCTCTTAAACTTCAGACACGTCCATGTAGTACCTGGTAACCTTGAGTGAATTTCTTCACCTCTCTAAGCCAGAACGTCCCCACCTCTAAGAACATACTACTTTCCATAGGCTTCTTGACATAATTAAACAACATAATTCTGGCAAAGCAATACAGTATAGGAGGAGCAGCACCAACTTCGGAGCCGGAAGTATATCAAGTATATTAATATATAAGATTCTTATAAATATACTCTGATCTTCCAACTTCTATCGGTAAGACTTTAGGAAAGTTCTGAATCTCTCAGAGCTTCAGTTTTTAATCAAAAGAAAAGAACAAGAAAGAAAAGAAAAAAAAACAGGAAAGAAAAGAAAAGAAAAAAGAAAAGAAAAAAGAAAAGAAAAGAAAAAAGAAAAGAGAAAAGAAAAGAAAAGAAAAGAAAAGAAAAGAAAAGAAAAGAAAAG
>NW_024412388.1:47595088-47615313 GCF_014898765.1 Herpailurus yagouaroundi
AAGAAAAGAAAAGAAAAGAAAAGAAAAGAAAAGAAAAGAAAAGAAAAAAGAAAAGAAAACAGTACTGACCTCACAGGGCCATTCTAAGGACTATCTTGGTGCTGTATGTAATGGGTTTAAACATAACCACACGAAAGTTACTCCATAAATACTTGTGGCTCTGGTTCTTTTGACACCAGACTCCTGGCAAGCATCTACCAAATTTTAGTTCCCCTTTGCTCAATTCCTTTCTGCAGCAATCTCATCTTCTCTTTTACCTCTTAAAGAGCCAGGTAAAGCTTTGTGGATCCAAGACAAAGTAAAGAACTTCTGTCAGAGAGGACGTGGGATCACCAAGGAGGCTCCCCACATCTGGCCCTTAGAGGTTCCCCCATCGTCAGCAGGCTTCAGGTATGGACTCTCCACACTGCTGCTCCACCCCTAACCTCTGGCCGGAGGCAGGCCTCTCTGACTAGGAAATCTCCTTCCTCAGTCTCCAGGAGACAATGTATTCAGCTTCATAATTACGTGCTTCTCCCCAATCACATAGCATTATACACCACATCACTGCACTGCCGAAAAAAGCCCCAAATGCTAATTAGTCCTCAAATTATCATTGATTTGATTTGATGTTGAATAAGCTTTGCCGTTTATATTTAGGCAAGAACTTCAGATTCAAGATGCTCTCTCTCAGATCGGGGTTTTAAATAACTCGGTGGGGCCTGTCTTGCTTGTTCAGTGTGTTTATGTCAAGAAATCAGACTGGCTGCTCTCCCTGGCTGCAGATGAATGCCAGGTTGATTGAGTGCAAGGGGGGAATTATCCTCACGGCCAGTGCTCCGAGCCCAAAGCTCCCGGGAGCCCTTGAGTGCAGAAATCCCCATCTTGCAGGAGGATGAGAGGAGGAAAAAGATAAGAGGAGAGGAAGTGTCTCCTATCGTAAATGCCGGAAGATGAAGGAAGCGTGTTTCTGACTCACATTCAGGGATGCTTCTTAGTACTGACCGGGAGGCAGGCTCTCTCCCAGGCATCATCTCCTTTAATTCTGACAACAACCCACCACATGGGCATTCCCAGTTGTGGAAACTGAGGCTCAGAAACATGCGATTTCACCCAACACAGAGCAAGTAATGGAGGGAAGGTGAAGGCCCTCTGGTCAAGGATGATTTTGTCCCTTCTCCTTTCCTCACTGTCTCTTGGGTCCTTCCATCCCCACTTCCAAACCCCTCAGCACTCTTCCCCCATCCCACTCTGCCCACTCCTCATTAAACAAGAATATCATGAAAATCACTCAACGGCTTTGTTTTAGAAAATACCAAATTAGGTTTGCGTGCTTTAAAATGTTCCCTGTGTGAACCATGTTTTAAAGTGATCATATCACTTTAAAAAAAAAGAGGGGGGAAGAACAATCTTAAAAGCCTAAGTGTTAAGTGACAACCTAGGAACGCAGAAATTTGCCATTGCTAACTAGTGTCTATTCTTGTCATTCGAAAAAAAATTATTCATAACTCCTGTGGATAATCTTTTTGAAACGTGGCTTTAAAAACAAGTGCTTAGGGCACAATTTCACTGAAGTCTGTGTTTATTTTATTAATCCCCACACTGAACTTTGTTTAATAAATCAATGTGTACTTTATTGAATTTCACTTCACTTCCTATGATAATAAATAGCATATGGGAAAAAAAAAAAAGAGGGAGGGAAAGAGGAACCGAAGAGGTGAGGAGGGAGGGCAGGGGGAAGATTAGAAGGCAGACAACATCACAGTCCTCAGACTGTAATGTTACAGAAGAATATCAGGCCCAGCCCAATCCCATTCCCTTGCCTTCCCCACACATCCGGTGGCAGGCAGTGTGGGCCAGTGGTTAAGGACATAGGCACTAAAACAAATTCTGGAAGTTTTAACCTAACTCTGTAGCTTACTAGCGGAATGATGTTGGGCCAATTTCTTGACTTCTTTGTGCATCTTCCCCCACTTATAAAATGGGGATGATAGCAGTGACTCCTTCATAGTGAGGTGCAGCTGAAATGCACACTATTAATAGCACAGTTGTTAGCTCTCATAGCTGCCAAGATGTGCCATTTAGACCCCCTGCAAGGAAAGCCTTGTTTCCCAGTCTCCAGCTCTCAGCCCCTTTAGGGTCTGCCTACAGAGATCCACCTCACCTAAGGTCACACCCTTCCTGGGCTTGCCATATCTACAACTGGATGAGGCAGGGATATAAAGGTTTGGGCCCAGTGTAGTACATGTCTGACAGGCAATATGTACTCCTGAGTGCTCACCATCATGGCCAAAGCTTTGAAGGCCTGAATTGCAGTCTGACGTCTCCCTCTGGCCAGCCCTGCTTCTTATCCCTTCCATTCACATGCGGATCCCTAACAAACATCTTGCACCTGACAATCCACCTCAAAGGTCTGCTTCCAGAGAACCCAGTCTGCAACAGCTATTATTGCTGTGACTAAACCCTATCAAACCCTCTTCGTAAATAACTCTCTCGCACATCCTGCTTCTCCAGTCCTGCGGCCATGGCCCTAGTTCAGGTCCTCACTCTTTCACACTTGGAAGTACAGCCTCCTTGCTGACGTCATCACCCTCCAGCGCCACCTCGCCATCTGCATCTGAGAAGTGGCTTTCATATACAGACCTGCTTAACTCTCTGCTTTTTCTCCACTGACTCACTACAGAATCATATCCTTGTCTTTAACGGGCATCACAGGCCTTTTGCCCTGGCAACCACCCTCCCTCTGCTCCTTCCCTTCTGTCCCCAGACTGCTCAAAATTCCATGAGTACTTCAGGGACTTCCCCATTTTATGCTCATTTCCTTGGCTTCCTTTTAGTCAGACCAATTCTTGCTCATTTTTCAAATCCTAACTCAAAGATCACTTCTTCTCAGAAGTCTCCCTAGATGCAATAGGCAGATATAATTTCTCTCCATTTGTGTAAGCACTTGTCTTTGGATTTCATAAGTAGTGTTGTGTGCATTTGGTTGGTTAATCTATTAGTTTTCTTGTTAGTTGGTGGCCAACTTCAGGGTTTACATTAACTTTTATATATACATTATCTTTGTCAATTTTCTTACTATACAAGTAGCATAGGTTAAACGTAGACAATTTAGAAAATGCAGATAAGCAAAAGAATAAAGTTAAAGTTACCCATAAATCTCAACACCACTATTTACATTTTTCTGTGCATTCATCCAGACACTTTTTTCTATGCATGCATATCTATTTTGATGCATACATTAAAAGATTGGACTATATGTATGTGCTAGGTTTTTAACCTGATTTTTTTAAATGTTTATTTATTTTTTTGAGACAGAGAGAGGCAGAGCATGAACGGGGGAGGGTCAGAGAGAGGGGGAGACACAGAATCTGAAGCAGGTTCGAAGGCTCCGAGCTGTCAGCACAGAGCCCGACGCGAGGCTCGAACTCACGGACCGTGAGATCACGACCTGAGCCGAAGACGGACGCTCAACCAACTGAGCCACCCAGGCGCCCCTTAACCTGATTTTTTAACATAAAATTCCAACAGATTTTATTATTTAAATACTCTTTTTCCAACATTATTTTTAGGGCTGCTACTTTCCCATTTTATGGTTGTACCATAATTTATTTAATCTTGCCTGTTTTTTTATTCATATTTTTATTACAACACATAACACAGGATCTGAAATATAATAGGTGCTCAGCAAATGTTTATTGATTGGATCTCTTTATATTTACAGAGGGGGAAAAAAGTAAAAACTGTTCCTCAAAGAGTGCCCTATACTGATGCTGACCATATTTTTTGCCATCTCCTGACTGTCAGATCTCCTAATGCTTTTTATACTCACATCTGACCTTCTCTGGTTCCTTTTTATTCCCTAATTCATGCTGGCTAACTTCTGCACCCACCATTCCTCTGTATACGCTTTACACTGAAGTCATCGATGACCTTGTAACTAAGTCCAATATTTTTTGGTCTCCATCTTGCCAATTTTCTCAGAAGTGTGTGTTACTCCTATAGACTACATCTTCTTTCGCAAACCTCTCCTCTCTACATCATCTATGACCCCGCTCCCTCCTCATTTTCCTCTGGCTTCTCTGCCAGCACCCCTTTCCCCAGTCCATCCCTGAAATATTTATGTTCCCCTTCAGTCCTCTTTTCTCCAAGGACAGCTTTTAAAATGCCATTATACTCTAAAGAATGATCTGTTTGCAGGAAGCAGAAATACAACTTAAATTATCTTTTCCAAAAAGGGGGGAGGGGGAATAAATTATTCACAGAATCCAAGAAAAGAATGAATAATCAAATACACAGAACAGAAATATGGCTGGACATCAAGAACAACTGGACATGGGACTTTAAAAACTACCCATAATGGCATGTGCCAGTGTCTTTTCTCTGACTCTTTCAGTGTGTCAGCTTCATTTCCCCTTCCAGACTATCTTCCTTCATAAAGGAGGAAACGTGGAGGCCTAAACCTTCCTATGCACACAGCACCCACTTTTCTCCCCTGTGGAGAGGGAAACTGATGCATTCTCCAAATCCCAATTCTAAAAATATAAAGCAAGAACTCCTATTGGTCAAGCTTAGACCAGATGACTACCAAAGGACCAATTAAAAGTGGTTGGAGGAGGAGCCATGTGAGAAGTCAATGTTTCTCACAGATTGCATAATTTAGTGGGTGGAAGGGGAAGAACAGTTCTCAGAAGAAAAAAAAAAAAAAGATGATCTATTTCCAGAAAAGTGAGAGGGGTATTGCTAAATAAATAAAATTAAACCATTAAAACCTTGATAAAGGATGTTAACTGAAGAGTTATAGACAAAGTCTAGGAGAAAAGATACAAAAGAGTATGAATATACGAGGGCATCTCCAAGATGTGTGTGTGTGTATGTGTGTGTATGAGAGAGAGAGAGAGAGAGAATGAATGAGATTGAGATATGATATGAGAAGGTTATAACTAAATCTGTTCATCTAAGAGTCAATGTCTCAGTGAAAACTCTAATGAGACACTTTATTTTTTTATTTTTTAATATAATTTACTGTCAAATTGGTTTCCATACAACACCCAGTGCTCATCCCAAAAGGTGCCCTCCTCAATGCCCATCACCCACTTTGCCCTCTCCCCCACCCCCCATCAATCCTCTTTTTGTTCTCAGTATTTAAGAGTCTCTTATGGTTTGCCTCCTTCCCTCTCTGTAACTTTTTTTCCCCCTTCTCCTCCCCCATGGTCTTCTGTTAAGTTTCTCAGGATCCACATATGAGTGAAAACATATGGTATTTGTCTTTCTCTGCCTGACTTATTTCATTTAGCATAATACTCTCCAGTTCCGCCCATGTTGCTACAAATGGCCAGATTTCATTCTTTCTCATTGCCAAGTAGTATTCCATTGTGTATATAAACCACATCTTCTTTATCCATTCATCAGTTGATGGACATTTAGGCTCTTTCCATAATTTGGCTATTGTTGAGAGTGCTGCTATAAACATTGGGGTACAAATGCCCCTATGCATCAGCACTCCCGTATCCCTTGGGTAAATTCCTAGCAGTACTATTGCTGGGTCATAGGATAGGTCTATTTTTAATTTTTTGAGGAACCTCCACACTGGTTTCCACAGTGGCTGCACCAGTTTGCATTCCCAACAATAGGGCAAGAGGCTTCCTGTTTCTCCACATCCTCGCCAGCATCTATAGTTCTGATGAAACACTTTAATTACCTTTATTCTAATACTTTGTTTGCTAAGGTTAATTTGGCTTCCCAGGATTAAAGAGAAAAAGATATTCTGGACAGTGTACTGAAGTTTTGGCTACGAAAAATGTATAGCTCCAATTGTAAACAAATAATTTAACAACTGGTTTTCACCACAATCTTTTGTGAAGTTTACCTCAGTTTCCCCAGTGTCTACCACATAGTAAGATCTCAAAGTCTTCGCTGAGTGAATGCATAAAAGAAAACGTGAATGAAACCCTTCTAAAGCCATTCACTGCTCTTGGAAATGATAATATTGTCAATCCAGATTTGCCAATGTGAAGACATGTCCTCAACCATGGTGCCACTTCAAGGATATCTAGAGAGAGCTTTTGTTATTTTTACCCCATGAACCATTTTTAAAAAATATCTTCCTTTTCTGTGGTCATCAGGGATTGTTTTTCTGAACTATTCTCTGCTTCTCTGTAAAGGATTATATATTCCCACCTATTGCCATGTGATGTGCCTGCGCAAACTGAGGGAGGTAGATGCATCCCTGTTTCATTGACTTTGAGCTTGGCCATGTGGCATATTTTTGACCAATGGGATATCAGGAATACGTGACACCTGCCATATCCAATAAGGAGCTTTAAATGTGCTTGTACAGTTTGGCTTGGTCTTTCTCACTCCTATCTCCACCATGAAAACAGAAAGTCCCCAAAAATGGCCTTCAGTTTCGGTCGTAGGATGAGAAAACATATAAGCTGAGTTGAATTCTGCTGACCTATAGCCCTCATGAAACATGGATAAGAAACAAATACTTGCTTTTATGAGCCTCTGAGATATTGGGATTGTTCATTATTATAGCAAAAGCTGACTAATATACTCCCCAAAAGAACTACATATTGTCATACTTAAATTATTTCCCATATTTTCTTTCATCAATTGCTCTGTATAACCACTAGCCACCTTGGAATAGGTAGGTGATAATTTACTAGAATGGAAAGCTCACAGGCAGTGGAGCCCATCAGATGGATACGTAATATGGCACAGACTCTCCCTCTCTGCAAAACTTTTAACTGTGAAAAGAAGATGACATCATTATGAGGATAAAAGGAAATGATGTATGTGGAATACTAGCTCACCATAGTTTATTCGTGAATGATGGCTCAATGACAGAAGAGAGGAAGGAAGGAGTACATGAACCAATGAATACATTTCATGTTCCATCCATTCAGTTTCTAAATATTTATTGAACACTAGTTATGCACTAGCCCTTCTAGGAATACAGTGGTGAATAAAATGGGGAAAAAAATCCCTACCCTCGTAAAGATTAAATGCTCGTGGGAGAGACAGAGAACAACCAAAATAATAATAATAATAATAATAATAATAATAAGTAAATACATAATGTAAGGTAAGAATAAGTGCTATAAAGAAAAACAAAACAAGGGCGCCTGGATGGTTCAGTCCGTTAAGTGACCAGATGGTGATTGTGGCTCAGGTCATGATCTCACAGTTCATGAGTTCAGCCCCACCTCAGGCTCTGTGCTGACAGTGTGGAGCCTGCTTGAGATTCTCTCTCTCCCTCTCTCTCCACCCCTCCCCTGCCCTTGCTCTCTTTCTCTCTTGAAATGAACACTTAAACAAAAAAAAAGAAAAAGAAAACAGGATAAGTAAGATAATATCAAATGAAATCATAGGATGATAAGGAAAGTCCTCTCTGAAAAGGAAAATTTGAGCAAAGCTTTGACTAAAATCAGGGTACGTGCCATCCAATAGCTGAGGGAAGAACATCCTAGGTAGAGAGACCCATAAGGTCAAAGGCCTTGAGAGAAATGTACCTTAGATGGCTAGAGAAAGTCAAGGAGACTCATGTGGCTAGAAGGCAGCAAGACAGCAGAAGAAGTGAGGGTGGGCTGGCCTGGAGCCAGATTCTGTAGCATCTTCTAGAACTTCAGCTCTTATGTAGGTACAAATGGATATCCTGGAGGTTGTGGGCACAGCAGCAACATGCTTTGACTTAAATGAGAAAATCCTGCTCTGTGGAAAGCAGACTGGAAGAAGGCAGAAAGGGTCACTGTACTGCACAACTCCAGTGGGGTGCTCACAGTGAAGTGTCTGTGAATGGTGGCCCTGGAGTTGTGCCGTGCAGGATGCATGTGGTTGTAGGCATTGGCCTGGAGGCAAGGGTACAAGTGGGGGCTTTTCTCAGAATCCTAGTGCAATGGGCCAAGGACAAGCTCAGTGCTTGGGGCTAGCATGGTGGTGAAGGGGGTTGGTGGGACACAGTTGGATTGGGATTATATTCTGATGGTAAAGCTAATGATATTTGCTGATGTGTTGAATATAGGATGTGAAAGAAAAGCAAAGGCCAATTACTCCAATTTTGGCCTAAGTAATTGAATGAATGATGGTGCCATTTACTGAAATGTGATATAATGGGGGGGGGGGGAGGCAGTTTATGGAGGGTAGGAGGAGAATATGTCAACAGTTCTGTTTTAACTACTTTATCTTTGAGATGCCTCACACCTAAGTGAACATGAAAAACGGGAAAATGAAGATGAATCTGAAGGTCAGAGCAAAGGGTGGAACTAAAGAAATAAATTAGTAGCCACCTGCACATAGATGCATTTAAAACCATGGGACTGAATAACCCCCTCCTCCCTGGAATATGGATAGAGAAAAGATCTAAGCTTCTGCCCACATGTCTTCGTGTTTCCCAGAGTGACTAGCACAGGATTAGGCACGTAGCGGGCACTCAATAAATAAATGACTGCTGAATCGATGTAAAAGCTTTGGACTGAGGGAAGAATAAGAAGCAGACACAAACATCCACGACATACAAATGACCTTGGCATTTTGGAGTCTAGGTTCTAAGATGCATGTTGTTAATCATTGTTACCATGTTCTGGTCTACTGTTTGAAGGTTATCTGGGTTCTGATCCCAAAAGAAAGAGTTATATGCACACTGGCATCCACCCTGGGCATCCTCTCTGAGTACCTTGATCTCCTGATCTGTGAGATTGGGAGTTTTTTATTTGTGGAGCTATTATTTATAATAATATCAGTAGCTTCTATTTATTGGGCACTTATTATGTGTCAGGATCTTTATAAATATATTAGAATCCAGTGAGATAGGTATTATTATCTCAATTTTGCAATGAAAAGGTCAAATCCACACCACTACTATGTGTCAGAAGGACGACTGGCACTTAATTATTTGACTTCAAATTTTGGACTCTTTCTATACTTTCTAGCTTCAAGAATTCAGTCCTTTACCAAAAATGAGTCCAACTGTATAAAATAGTGACTTTTTATGTTTAGGGTAATAACAATAACACCTCCTTGTTTGTTAAGTGCTTCCTATGGGCCAGAGAAATTTACTAAGCAATTTTGATGCATTATCTCATCTACTCCTCATTACAATAGGGTGAAACAGATACGTTTAAATCATCATTTTACAGACAGGGCCATTAAAAGTTAGAGAGGTTAAATGACTTCTCCAAAGTCATAAAACTAATTTAGCAGCAAATTCAGGATTCAAGCCCAAATTTGGCTCTAACACCTTAACACTTACTGAAGGCAATGGATAAAATTTACAAATCAGTAATCCTTCAAACAATAAATGAAAGCTAAATAAGAAAAAACATTTTGGATTCGAGCAGCTGTTCAGAGAAAAAAAGCAACTTACACAGTGAATTTCTTTTAGTTACCTTGAACCAAAATAATGAAGTGTACTTTATATTTTGAACGAGAATAACGAATTTTTATAGGTATTTTTCTCTTTTCCCAGCAACCCAAGAGGAAGTGCTAAAGCAGTCTTTAATGTTATTTGGAATGAGTCATAGTATGATACATTGGGGAAGAACTTGCCTTTAAAAACCGACTTCAAAATCTTAGCTCTGTCACTTACTGGCTCTGTGACCTTGGAAAAACTACCTGTCTTCTCTTGATCTTGTTCCCTCACTTATAAAATGAAAATAATCACAGTTTGGGAGAGGATCAAATAATGGGATGAATAGGAAGTGCCTAATAAGGTATAAGGTACTTTTAGGGAAATTTAAGAAAAGTACCTTGCTTTGCAAAGCAAAGCATTATAAAAAATATATGTATAATTATTATTAGTGTGCATATAAATGGACACAGAGTCCTCAGATATAAATGAACAAAGAGAAAAGTCACCCAGAGAGACAATAGCTTCCTTTCATTGCAGACACATAATAGGTGTTCAACAAACACTCAAGTTCAATGGGTAAAGATTCAGTCATACAAGAAGAAAATGTTCCAGAGACCTATTGTCTCTATTGTACCTATTTTTTTTTAAAAAAGCATAGTTACTAATTGTACTTATTTAAAAAAAAAAACACAGTTACTAAACTTTGAAGAAAATTCTCCATTTCAAAAATTGATTTCTAAAAGCCCAAGACACTCTTGAACATCTGGGAAACACCTTCAGAATGCCACACAAAAGCAGACCTTTATTTCAGAAATAAACTTTGATGTTTGAAAATGAAAGACAAAAAGCTATTCCCTGGGGGCAGAGAGGACTTCTCTCAGCTCCTCCAGTCGCTGGTAGCAACCTGAGAGCTACTCCAAAATCTTCCTCTCCTCTCCAAGGACCCCTCCCCCTTCTCACCCAGCCTCAGCCCTCTAAGCACCCTACCTCCCCCCATGCGTTCCTACCTTTCAGCTGCTTCGTCCTCCCTGACCCTGTTAAGCCCTTTGTTCCCTCATCTGGCCTCATCTCTCCCCTCTCTCCTGGAGGTAATCTTTCTGTGGAATTAAGGCAAACATTTTCTTTTATATTTGTAGCATTACTGAATTTTTAAAGGCTGTGGTATCCCTGCTACTTAAGAAATTTCAATCATGTTCTTTTAATTAAAAATTCAAGAGACTTGGACATTTTGTATTCAGTCATTCATTGAACAAATATTTTCTAGGCCACAGCTTCATCTGGGGATATATTTGTGAACGAGACAGACTCCGTCTCCGCCATCATAGGGTCCATGATTTTGTAGGGAAGACAGATTGGAAATTAAGCAATCAAAATATGGGGTGAACAAATACTTGCATAAGATTATTCATAGCAGCACTATCCATAAGATCCAAAAGGTGGAATCCAGATGTTCACTGATAAATCAATAAGTAAGTAAAATGTGGTATACACATACAATGGAACATTATTCAGCTTTAAAAAGGAATGAAGATCCGAAACATGCTATACCATGGATGAACCTCAAAAACACGCTAACTGAAGGCATCCAGGCACAAAATGTCACCTAGTGCACCATTCCACTTTTCTGAAACGCTCATTATAAGTAAATCTGTAGACACAGAAGGAAGAGCAGGGGTTACCAGGTGCTAGGGGTACAACAGGGAGTGACTGCTTAATGGCTGCAGAGTTTTCTTTTCGGCTACTGATGTTCTGGAACTAGATGGAGGTGGTGGCTGCAGAACATTGTGAAGGAACTAAATGTACTAACATTGCAAATGTATCACCGAATTACACAGTTTGAAATGATTCATTTTATGTTACCTTAATTTCACATGATTTTGTTTAATGCATGGTGTGAAAAGTGCTGTAGGGCTACAAGTACAAGACGCAACATGTTTAGAATAAGTTTTCATGGAAGAGATGCCCTACAATGTGGGATTTCCATTCCATCCATCCCACAAATATTTGTCAAGACTTCTCTACACAACAGGACCTGTTCTAGGTGCCGTGAATACATCTGTGATGACAACATACAAACTCCCTGTCCTGGGGAGCTAACAGATGGCAGGGGGCATGGGAGAGGCAAACAGAAATATAATAAAAAATATTTTAAATTATGTTAGAAGGTGATAAATGACGTGGAAAAATAAATATAGTAGAGCAAGGGGCCTAGGGGCTCCAGAGAATGCTAGGATATGGCAAAATTATCCAGACAAAAGAAAAAATGTTCAAAGGTCCAGGAGAAAAAGAGTCTGACATTTTTACTAAACCTTGTAAAATTTCTTTCTACTTGGACAGGGCAACATGTGATTTTTTTTCCCCATCCTGAGCCAGCTTAATCTTTCTCTTTTATTCCTGCCTTAGTTAATGTTATTCATCAAGCTAAAACTTTAGTGTTATCTCTAACATGTTCCTGTTCCATAAGACTTTAAGATAATTTTCCAAACAGAAATATTTTACCTGCTTTTCAATGAAGATTTTGTAATGCTTTCCAGGTTAATAATATTCCATCAAAAATTAATATTTAAAAAGTTAAACACAGGATTTTCTAAAGACATTCTGCAATCTTAAGAATGATTTTTTTTATACGCTAGGCCAATAATTTTTCCACTGATACTTCTCCAGTCTGATAATTTGAGTTAAGAAGAATAGGATTTGCTTTTAGAAATTCAAATCACAGCTAATTTTTCAAAGAATATTTCTGCTTCATAAAATAAACCAAGTTGATTTTATTAATTCTGCAGTAAATGCTATAAAAGGAGCGAGCTGATCAGGAAAAGGAAGATACCTCTGACCAAATCATTCTAGTGCTTTTCCATAAAGGCTCTTTCTTTTATGCATTTGCTGGAGCATCTTAACAGAAAGAGTTTCTGATCCCCTTATTCAGCCATCTTTGTTTCTCTAGCTCACCCTCAAAAGTCTTCCTCTTGTTCTTTGCTGGGTACTAGAGACATCTATCTCCCAATTTTTCTAGGACAATAAGGAAGGGCAGGAGTGAGGGGAAGGAGGGGAAGACATGTCACCCTAAAGAGCCAGGCCTCTTGAAACAAAAAGCCTTCAGCCCAGGAGTCCCTGGTTTTCTGCTTATATTGGATTTTGCCCCCTTTGTTTCCCCTCTCCCTGACTCCACCCCCAGTGAAAGGCTGCAAATGGTGAAGTCATTAGAACCACAATACACTCTCAGACCCCCAGACTCATCAGGGCAGCAGCTGGGTTAAGGTGGAGCCTTGCCTTTTAATCATCATTTAGAAAAGATACAAGAGCCTAAATGGAAAGGAGTATGAGGCTTCTCAAATTCCCAAGTCACAAAACTGCATGACAAGCAGTGATATGAGGTGCCTGTGACTACTCCACATGGAAACACAGACATAAAATTCTAGGGCAAAAATGGACTAAGATTTGACATTGGGAGTTGTGTTGGAATCCCTATCTGCCCTAACTTATTAATGTGGCCTCAATCAAATCATTTTATTTCAAAGCTTAGTTTCCATCTGTGAAAGGTAATACCTAGTTCCCAGAACAGTCTTCCACAGGTGGAAAAATGGGCACATAGTAGGTACTGGAAAAAGATGAATCTCAACAGATGTTTGTTGTAATTTCCATCTTGTTCCAGATCGCAGATCTAAAAGGTTGTGCATTTGAGGGTTATATTGAAAAAACAGCTGGGTGGCTACCACTATCTTCTTAATTTCTGTCCAGATGTTCAGGGCCTCATGCAGACCCAGCTAATGTCAGAGCATTACCCACATAAGTATCATTTATTGAATAAAAACAATGTGTGGTAACTTGAAGCATAGAAATTAAGAGTTAAAGAAAAGGAGGAAAATATGTCATATGACACAGAGTCAAGCTTAGTTTTTACAAGTCTTTCCTTATAATATTGAAAATAAGGCCTGGGGCGCCTGGGTGGCTCAGTCGATTAAGCCACTGACTTGATTTCTGCTCAGGTCACGATCTCGTGGTTTATGAGTTTGAGTCCTGCATAGGGCTCTGTGCTGACAGCACAGAGCCTGCTTGGGATTCTCTCTATTTCCCTCTCTCTCTCTGCTTCTCTCTCTCTCTCAAAATAAATACTTAAAAAATAAAAATAAAAATAAGATAAGATAAAATAAAATAAAATAAAATAATAAAAAGAAGGCCCATTTCCTTCTTCAGCCTACCTTAAAAAGAAGATACCCTGGAGATTACATAGTCTGAACCACAATTGGAGAATGGAAAAACTATGCCCCAACAAAGTCACATGATTGTCCAAAACTGACAGCTACTTAGGAGCTGAGCTTGGACTGAAACCAGTAATCTTAATTCCAGCCTTATGCCCTTCTACTCCTACCCCCAGCCTCTTTTAGTAGGAAGCAATTAAAGAGTATTTTTTTTTAACTAAAGAGAACCTTGGAATTTAACATAAAAATTGCTACCATTTATTAAATAGTACCCCTTACAAAGTAGGGATTGTCTGCATTTTACAGATGAATAGAACCTAAAGTTCAGATGGGTTGAATAACTGATCCAAGGCCACAGAGGAAGCAAGTGAGGAGTTGAGATCAGAATCCAGGTGGTTTGACCCATGCCCTTAACTACTCCTCAACCATGATTTGAGTAAGTTCTATTGTCTACTAATAAAGAAGGTGACATGATATGTTGGAAAGAACTTAGAATTAGGGTCAGACAAACCTGATATCAGAAACCTTGCTTTGCTACACACTGCTACTCACCGCCAAGAGAGGGTTTTGTTTGTTGGTTGGTTTTGTTGGTTGTTTTGTTTTGTTCTGCTTGCTTCTTTTGCTTTTGTTTTGTTTTGTTTGTGAGCTGGAGGGATACCTAATTTTAACTTAGTTAACACTTCCTCTAGGCTGTATGATAATGGTGTGTTAGTAGGTCTATTTCCCTCTGTATAGACTATAAACTCACTAAGAACCAGAGCAGGGTCTACATCTTTCACCTCCACCATTTTATTACCAGTATCTAGGGCAGTACTTGGCACATGGTAGGCACTCACAAAATAAACATTTTATTGAGTGAAGGGAACCTCAGTAAGTCATTTTCTCTGCTTTGGCCTTATATTTTCCATTTATAAAAAGGAAAGGCTGTACTTGATGTTCAAGAGCACTTCCCAGCTCTGAGACTCTCTGAATATTGTATTTTCAGATGGCCTGAGAGATTCTGGGATGGTCCAAGATATGAGATGCATCTTTTTTGGAATGCCTGCATATATGAACTACTTGAAGACAGCAATGCCTGAGCTTCTAGAAAAATAGGGCCAAGGAAATTATATATCTGTAAGCAGGAAAGGCCACAACTCAGCCAGAATCTGAGGAACTTTGGAGATGGCTGATTTTGGAAGGGCTTAAAAGACTTAAAAGTATCTCAGTGAACGGGTTGGCTTGGATTTATGACCTCAGGCTGCATGGATTTACCATCAATAGGCAATGCCTATGAACTCCAGAGATCAGCAGCATCCTAATGAGAATGTTGATGAATCAATAACTAGCATCTGAGCCAGATTAGCATAATATAGCAACATAACAGACATTCATTCAGTGTTCATTATTTATCCTCTCTTCTGAACTTCAAACCCAAATACTTAACTGCTCACTGGACATTTCCGCATGAATGTCATACCAACATTTCAAACTCAATATATCAAAGCTGACTTCAATAATTTTTAGCTCTTAATTTCATTATTTCTCCAGTATACTCTATATCAAAGCTCAGAGCCCAAACAAAAATCCCGGAGGCATGGTAGCACTGGACCAGGCACTAGGCAAAGGAAGTGAAAAATATTCTGGATCCTCTAAGAGCTCATAGTTCAGGGAAGATTCAGATAGGCAAGTGAGTAATTAGAATGTAGAGTACTTTGGGCAACCTGGGTGGCTCAGTCGGTTAAGCGTCCAATTTCGGCTCAGGTCACGATCTCACGGTTCATGAGCTCGCGCCCCACATGGGGCTCTGTGCTGACAGCCTGGAACCTGCTTCAGATTCTGTGTCTCTCTCTTTATGCCCCTCCCCTGCTTGAACTCTGTCTCTCTCTCCAAAATAAATAAACATTAAAAGAAAAAGAATGTAGTATACGAGAAGTACACTGGGGAGAAAATGAGATGGGGGAGTAGAGTCAAGGCTCTTGACTTTAACTAGGTCACCTGTTCTATTGCCCTTCAAGAGAAGAGAGTTATTATGTAAGGCTTAGGAGCTAAAGTGTTCGAATCAGATGGCCTTGGTCTGAATCCAGCTCCACCACTTACTGTCTGTGAGACTGGGGCAAGTTACTTAACCACCCTGTGCTTTGGGTCCCATGTCTTTAATATTTAGATGATAATACTTATCTCAGAGGGTTGTTGGGAAAATTAAAGCTGTTGTATTTAAAGCCCTTAGAATAATTCCTGCTATATTGTAACTGTATAATAAATGTTCGCATTAGCTACTATGTCACCTTAAAATTTTATGACTACTGATTCGTATGTGAGAAAGAGAGATAAAGAGAGAAACAGAGGGAGAAAGACAGGGAAACACTAAGAGCTGCACTGGAAAAGTGAAGTTATGCATGTTTCTACAAGTTACGGTGGAGCTAAACTTAGAACCTAGGCTTCCTGATTCCTTTTCCAGGGTTCATTCTCTTAAATCACACCATGTTATCTCTGCTACCACCATCCCTGTTGTTCATGAGAAAGGTCCCTGAATACCCTTGTCTTTCATCATCTTCTCCATAAAATGAAATTGGGTAAGCAAGAGTCCTTGCATTTTTTCCTTTAAGATTATTGAGAGAGTCAAGTAAATCTTAATAGGGCGAGTTGGTAGTTTGAGTGGGATGAAAATTGCCTCTTCCCTCTGCCTAAAAGATCATTCCCCCAGATTTTGAAAGAGCAGGTTGTAGTCCAAAACTCCCTTAGTCCAAAGGGACTCCTTGGAAAAGTAAGGTCTTCCTTGACCCTCCAAATTAAAGCATCATCCTGCAGTCACTCTCTACCTCACTATTTTATTTTCTTCATTGCAATTGTCACTCTCTGAAATTCTTATTTATTTTCTTACTTATATTATGTCTGCCCTACTATAACATCTGTAAGAATAGAAAACTTGTAGGTCTTGATTCCTTCTCTGCTCCTAGGGCTTAGAACAGTACCTGAGACATAGTAAATTCTCAGTATGTATTTGTTGAGTAGATGGATGTATAGATACTTCAAAGTGAGGAAGGAAGGATAGATGAAGTGGAAGGAGGGAGGGCAGATGGATAAATACACATACATGCAATAGATGGATGGGTGGATGGATGGGTAGTTGAAAGCATGGATGGATGTATAGATGGGGAGAAAAATGGATAATAAAACGGAGAGTGAGAGAGAACTTTGTGCATTGTAGAACCTGTGCTGGTCCCTTAGACTTACACTTGGAAATGAAGAATTGTTTTCAGGGGTCATTCAAGTCACACAAAATCCAAAGGAGTAAAGCAGGACACATTAGGAATCACAGGTCTGAAGCATGTGAATACAGACAGTCTGATTTAGAGTTATGGAGAACAAGATGCGAGTTTATAACTACCAGGCAGACTACAGAGAAAGTTACAACAGAGATGAAAAGAAGAGTCAGGTTTTGCTGACAAAAAGTTGGGAGAAGAAAGGAGAGAAAGAATCCATGGTATGCTGTGTGAAGAGCCATGGGCAAGAAGTCAGACTGCCCTAGCAGCTGTGTGGCCTTACACACTGCACCCAACCTCCATGAGCCTGTGTACTCCATTTCCCATATTGTTTTTTACATGGGGAGAGAAGGACAGAAATTATGTACTTCCCAGGGTAATTGTGTAGATGTCCTAAGATAACGAATAGGATATACTTCGTGAACTGTCAAGTGTTGTGGACACAAGCACTCTGTCCATTATCAAGGGCAAACGAATGGAAACATTGCTGTTTAACCTCTGTCCTTCCTTTCAGGATTTCAGATGAATCTCTCATCTTTGTAGCAAGTCTCCGGTGCTTGTCACTGTACTTGACATGTAGTGGGCACTCAAAAATGTTTGCTTAATAATAAAATGGCATAAAACCAGGAGGAAGGCCCTTTTTCACGCAGGAGGCTCTGGAATGAGACCAACCTGAGTTTGAATCCTGTGCCGCTTCCTTGTGCTGTGACCTTAGGCAAGAAAGTTAACCTCTGTGAGCTCTAGATTTCTCAGCTTCCAAAACAATGTTGCTCAACTCGCAAGACTGGTGTGAGGATTAAACTGATCGATTTTACAGAAGGGAGCTCCTGAGCACATAGTAGGTGATTTAAAGAAACTGCCTGTTGAGATAAAGATTAAGGAAATGCATTGTGCAGGGGTGAGATATGAAACTGGTGTCTCAGGGAGGAGGGGTTCAGGGGGATGTGATGGGATTCTTAACAATCACCTCATCCCCGGCTGCCCCAGGAACATACCTGCTGTCAGTCTTCTGTCTGTTGGGAGTGTGGGGTGAGGTATGGATGAGAGGAGGGCTTGTATTGACTGACAACTGAGAATAAGGAGCCATGTGGCAGAATAGAGAACACAGACCTAAGCTGTCTCTGCCTCTGCTCCCTGCCTCAGTCTTCTCTTCTGCAAAACGGGGAAGTGGGACTAAATGAGAAAGAATGAAATATGGCCCTTTGTAGCAACGTGGATGGAACTGGAGAGTGTGATGCTAAGTGAAATAAGCCATACAGAGAAAGACAGATACCATATGTGTTCACTCTTATGTGGCAGAAACCCATGGGGGAGGGGAAGGGAAAAAAAAAGAGGTTAGAGTGGGAGAGAGCCAAAGCATAAGAGACTCTTAAAAACTGAGAACAAACTGAGGGTTGATGGGGGGTGGGAGGGAGGAGAGGGTGGGGGATGGGTATTGAGGAGGGCACCTTTTGGGATGAGCACTGGGGGTTGTATGGAAACCAATTTGACAATAAATTTCATATATTGGGAAAAAAAATAAAAAATAAAAAATAAAAAGCCCCCTCTGGATATAAAACCCATGTCTGGAAAGAAAAAAATGATGGCAGGCTCAGGCAAGCGGACTGAAGAGAAAGATATTTTCTTCTCTTGGCAGATCAAACTGTGTTGGTTAAAGTCATGTTAAGAGGTTAGCTAATATCACCGAGCCTGTTTTCTTATCTGTAGCAGGGAATATTAACACCTATCTTGCAGGAGGGTTGCAAAGGTTGAATCAGGTGATCTACATAAAGTGTTGGACACAAGGTAGGCTCTTATTAAATACTCAAAATATTTTAATTCTCTACCACCCTCTCACTACCCTTCCCCCAGTTGAGAGAGCTCTCTCAACCTTTGTCTTATGCTATAACCATGACGGGATTCTCGAGGCCTCCCTGCCTGACATTCAGTAGATGGGTTTGCTCACCAATGAAGTGGAAAGCAGAAAGCCCCATTCAGCCCCTTAGCTCAGCTGCCACTGGTCTGTCAGAATTTTCCTCAAAAGCCTGATCGTGGCCCACCCCTGCTCAAAAGACGCTCATGGCTCTCCATCACCCTGAAACAAGGACCATACCGCTTACCCTATCTCAGTAGTTCTATTTCACCACCACTTGGAACACCCCATTTCCCAGCTGAACCAAACTCAACTTCAGGCTCCTGTTTTTCCCACCACCCCCATGCCACCTATAACATCTTGCAAAGGAAAAAAATCATCTCTGCTTCTGGATCCTGAGAGGCACACAGGGATATTTCATCCCTGTGCAGGGCAGTCCAAGTCAGAATTAGCTGCATCAAAGTGGGGGAATTTCTGCATTATTTGTTTTTCTCATGAAAACGGTACTCCCTCAGTAATGAATTCAGCAGGGGCTCCTCCATCCCTTGGTCTCGGGGGTTCCCCTAACAGAACAATGCTTAATTTCCTCCATTGCTCCTCCTCTAATGGGGGCTGTCAAGTACCCTCCTCCCGGCATCCTGGTAAAGGATGCATAAATCCAACTGGAAGCTTTGCATGACTGTCACATTTTTGTTTTAATCAGCAGCCCCTTCCCCCACCTCGCCTTCACCCAAGGGACCAGAGATGCTCCAATCCTCCTCCCAGGCCCTCCCCGTGCTTAAGAGAACCTCTGGCCTCCCCTCCCTGTCCTTCCCCCATCCCAGGAGGTTGCAGCCCCTCATTATCCAAGGAGGCTCCTGCTCAGAGGTTCATTTCATCTATCAGTTCTGAGCTTCACCTCTGACCTCAGCTTTCCTTGGGGTCACAATCTGCCCTTTCCCCCTCCCCTTTCCAGGTCAATTCCATAGATTTTTGCTGCTGCCTAGAGCAGCTTCTAGGGAGCTGACAGGGATGGGGGGGGGGGAGGGGGACAGGAGAGATTGCCTGTCTCAGCTCCTAGTGAGACAACTGAGGAGAAATGGGACTTTCAACAACTGCACTTCAGTGATGAGAAAGCGATGGGGACCCACCACCATCACTCAGACCCTCCTCCCAGCCCTTTGCACTTACCAGGTGAAACGGAAAACATTTTGATTAGGCCTAACTGGATGATAAATATGGGAGTCCGGCCCATACAGACGCTAAATCCATTTCCTGCTGCAGATGAATGGGCAGGCGGCCTGCGGCCTGATCAAAATTTTCTTGACTAGAAGCGGAAATGAAGGCTCTTGTGCCATCACCCACTGAACTTGCAATGGCTGTTTATTCAGTTTTTATTAGAGCATCCTATCCTCTGCATAGGGCCCCCCGAATTGTAGTTTCAATAACGATGTGTATTGGTGTTTGTTAATTCATTATTGCAGAATCAGAACTGAAGAGCGGACTTTGAAGGTCGTTTATCAGTAGAATCAACCTGCTTTTGTTTTAAAGCAATGGAATCCATTTTTTTCTCTTTCTTTCTTTCTTTCTTTCTTTCTTTCTTTCTTTCTTTCTTTCTT
>NW_024412388.1:47615323-47628519 GCF_014898765.1 Herpailurus yagouaroundi
CTTTCTTTCTTTCTTTCTTTCTTTCTTTCTTTCTTTCTTTCTTTCTTGTTGTAAATAACACCTTACATAGCAACTCAATACACGAAATAGATGAAAATGAACTTCTCTGAATAACCTTCTTCAGAAACTTGTGGCTCCAAGAAAGAGCCCTCTGAAATGTAAGGATTCATTCTAATCATCAAGCACACACAGGCATCCATGCTACCATTTCCAGGCATGCGATCACTAGCTTGATTAGGTCTAACAATGAGAAGCTCACTGGTTTACAAAACAAAAACAAAAACAAAAACAAACAAATAAAAAAACCCATATCATCCCCTTCCTAGAATCTCTCACTAATATGTGACAATGGGCAGTGATTTTACCTTGCCACACCTCAGCACTTTCATGCAGAAATGAGAGAAAATAATAGCGACCGCTTGCTGGAAGGAAAAGATGAAATAGCACATGAACATTTTTATCACAGGAATTCAGCGGGCAAACAGTTAGACAATGATCTTCAGATGAAAGGGACCAAACTTGGAGTCAGACTGCAATTCCAGCTTGAGTCTGCCACCTGTTAACTGACTTTGGGCAACTTGCCTAACTTGTCTGTGCCTCAGTTTCATTGTCTGTTTCATCATATGATTCACTGGGTTGTTTTGAAGAGTAGATATGTGATAGAAAGGCACTTGATAGGAGCACCTGGGTGGCTCAGTCAGTTAAGCGTCCAACTTTGGCTCAGGTCATGATCTCATGATTTGTGAGTTCGAGCCCCACGTCAGGCTCTGTGCTGACAGCTCAGAGCCTGAAGCCTGCTTCCGATTCTGTGTCTCCCTCTCTCTGCCCCTCCCCACTCATGCTCTGTTTCTCTCTGTCTCTCAAAAATAAATAAATGTTCAAAAAAAAGGCACTTTATAAAGCATAGGGGATGATGATGATCACCAGGAATAAAGTACACATATGAAGCCAGCCCCAGCTGCCATGACCCTGATGAAGGATTGGAAGTTACCACATCCAGACCAAAACACTTCTGAGCCAGCTCAGCCCGTAGGATAATCCTCTGACGTTTAATCAGGTGTCCTGGAGCACAGTATTCCGTCACAAGGGGGAAGGAAACCACAATACATGCACAATGCCAGGGGCTTTATATGCAGGAAATTATTTAACTCCTGTTTGCTCACAGATCCATTCCACCCTCTATCACAAGGAGGCCACCCCCTGTCAACTGCACATCCAAGGCTACCTTGCCAAAAGGCAAGGTCTATAGGGTGCCTGGATGGCTCAGTCGGTTAAGCAACCGACTCTTGATCACTCAACTCATGTCTTGATCTCAGATCCTGAGGGAAGTTGGAGCCTACTAAAAAAAAAAAAAAAAAAAAAAAAGCAAGGTCTAGCTAATTGGAGGCTATGGAGGGAGATCAGAGGGAGGGAGGAAAAGAGAAATCAGAGCACTTGTCACCTCCCAGCCCTTTGCAGAGTATCCAGCAGTAGCTGCCATTTCCTCTAGGCTCCAGCTCCCAATAGTCAGCCCCTTGAACCATGACCTAAACTCCTGCAGGCAGCTGCCCCAGTCACTCCAGGGCCTGACTGACCACCCCTAGAAATGGACATCCCACAAGGTCCTGGTTCCCAGTGGGCTCCAACACCAGTGCTCTGGTTATATTGCCTCCAGTCTAGGGGTTTCCTACCCTTTCAAATCCTGGGATTGCCTCACCTTCTCCAGGTTGCTGTATTGGTCCTTCTAGTCCCTTGTGACCAGTTCATAATACGTTCCATTTATGGAACCACCCAACATGACTTCTGTTGTCTGCAAAACTGACGAGCACACCCCTAACAACTCTGTGAGTTTATTATATCTTCCTATTTCCCTTTGAAAGAACTGAGTCTCAGAGAAGTTAAATAATGTGTTCAAGATTATAAAACTGAGTGGTTGAACTGAATCCAAACTCAGTCTATAGATTCCCAAGGATGTCTGTGTTCTTTCCACCAAACCACAAGATTAGTTAAATCACATGAGGCCAGAAGTCTCCAAATGCTGGTGAAATCCATGTTTATGGCTATCTAAAAAAAAAATCTGTGGATGCTCTATTGTTTTAGGCTTAAATTTGCTTTAAAAAAAAAAAGGTGATGTCGTAAAGGAAAATTAAAGATTATGTAGGCTCGTTCTTGGGTTTGCTCCTAACTTAGCTATGGGATCTCATGTAACACCTTGTCTTCTTGGGGGTCCCAGTTTCCCTACTTTTAAAATAAGGTCTTTGGACTTAATAATCCAACATTTTGGTTCTGTCATCCTACTGGCATGACTTCATAGTGATTTTTGCTTCACCCCACAAGGAGAGTTTACACATATTGGAATGCTCTTTTGGCACATGAAAGCCTAAATTAAAGTAAATAAATGAAGTATTTGACATGCTACTCCTGAAAGCTTTTCTGACCCTGAATTATAATGAACAAAGGAAGACTTGGCAGAATACTTGAGAAATTCAGATTTAGACTATCAACATGTCATTAGGGAGATTAGAGTGCGGGGCTAGGTGCAGCTCATCTGGGGAAATTTCATGGAAAAGGTGAGTTCAGAACAGGGTTCTGAGTGAGAGGAGTATCTGGCTCCCACCCCACAACCTTCCTCACTTCAAAGGGAGCAACTATATTCCACTTGCAGTCATAGCCCCATGTAAGTCCTGGGAAACTTATACTGTCTCTACTCAGGAGAAATTTGTGAGCCCAGGAGCACAATTGTACATGATATCAGGATGCTGATCATGCTAGGACCTTGGTCTTGGTTTGAGTATGTGAGTTCCTTGGTTGCTCTTTAGCCTAAGTCCCTGCTCTTCCCCTAGTACCCAGTCTGGTTTCTTTGGTGCCTAAATCACTTTTCTGGTGCCTGTATCCAAATCATATTTCCACATCCTAGGATGCAGGCCAATAAGTCTGAGTCAAGGCCCACTGGGGAAAGTCTTGTCAGTAGCAATTGTTGGTAGTAGCTATCCAAGTCCTGCTCAAAGTGAAATTTTCTAGTTCAACATCTGGACATGACTGCTTCAAGGGAATAGATACCTTTTTAAAGAAATAGACTAACAACTGAGTCTTAAGCAGGATAATTACACAAGCCCGCATGTAATCATGGCCCCTACTTGCATAGAGTCAAATACTAAAAACAGCCCAGAAGGTTCAAAGGAGGTTTATAGGCTAAAATGCTCTTGGCATCTGCAACATCTCTGAGGACAGGGTTGACATTAGACAATAAGGACCCCACTAGAAGCAAGAGAATTTTAGATTGACCAGAATACTTGTAACATGGAGCATTGTCCAAGGCAGGAAGGTCAATATGGATCTTCTTGGGAAGGGATGGGGCTGTTGAGTCCCCTAAAGGGGGTTGAGTCTTACCTGATGAACTTTCTTCTAAAAAGGATGAGTCTAGGTAACCACAGGGCTGTTCCTGAAGGTGAGAAAAATGCATGAGGGAGCCAACTGGGTGGGCATTCAAGTTAAGGGCCAGAAGGGAACTGCTCAATTGCTCTGGACAAATGAGGGGCTACTGACTAGTCCTGTCACTGACCCTCCTCCACTCCTCTGCTTTGCAGCACCAGCCTCTCCGTTAAACCCACCCATGTGAAGGGATGCCACAGTGTTGGCCACCCAGGGCACCCACTTCTTCTAGGCATGTCTATCTGGCCTGACTTGCAGGGCTATTGTAATAGTGCTCCAGTCAACTCACACAGGAAGCATTGATTTCCTCTCCAGAAATCCCCACTTTTCCTCTTCTGCCCAGATACCCCCACTGCCTCCTCTAAATTCACCTGTGCTGGGACCGCAATGTAGGGAAATGGCAATCTGAATGTGCATGCTGATGTCCTCCTCAAAATGCTGTGCCTGAAATTAAGTCTGCAATCCAATCTTCCTATTAGCAATGACAAGAAATGTTTATTGAAGATTGAAAAATGCCAGTGAAGAAATAGACGTAGTCACCACTTGATATGCTCAGATTCTGAGAAAACATACTTCAGGTATGTCTCCAACACTTGCAGAGAAAGGAACTGCCTCTCAGGGGTGAATAAACTTAGACTCAAGAGTTTAAAGAGTTGATCAAGGGCAATAGCGATTGGATGCCAGCTCTCATTCTCCACATTCTTCTCTTCCTCCCTCATCCCAACAGAGTAATAGGAGACCAGCAGGAAAAATGAGTCTAGCCAAGCCCAACACATTGCACAACTCTGGAGGGCGACATTCACATTGTAGTCTGTGTAAGCACCGCCACCTGGAGTTATGCAATGCTGCAGAACTGGATCTGTACCAGGAGACCCTGAAGCATCTTTTTCCAGAGGCTTCTTTCTTTATTCATGCCCATTTCATGAATTCCATGTTTTGAAATATTAAGTGTAACAAATAAACTTCATTTTTAAGGTACAAATAAATGATATCCCCATTGTTTTAATGATCCAAATAGAGTAAAACACTTATTGAGGTTTTGATCACCAAGAGATAAACAAAGTTGCCAGTTTGAGTGGATTTCATTCCAGCCAACCCCACAGATTTGATATTTGAATTAGCACATGAAACCTTAAAACGGGTAAACGTTTCATTTCCATTAGGCCTTCTGACATAGTTAGATAAGTAGAGATCTCTGCTGCTACCTTGACATTTAGGGCCTTCTCAGACTACAGATCATTCTGCTTTAGGGACCACAGACTTCACTGTACCTAAATACCAAGACCAGCCAATTGTTTATTGGATCTGAAATTAGTGGAGGGGAAACAAAAGAAAAACAGAAGGCAAACCTTTGTAGAAAATACTACAAAACACATCCATCAAAAGATTTGCCATAATTTATTTGTTAACCTGGCAGAATAAAACGGGCAGGAAGAAAACACCAACGATTGTACTTTCTTGTTAGTCAAAAAGAAGAAGTAAAGGGAATTGAAATTGCAATGCATTTTATCTGCGATGTGCCAGGAACTGTAAGAGGATAATCACCTCAAGTATTTCCGTCATTTGGTAAAAAGGAGACTGAATTTCATTTTGCTAAGTAAGTTGCTAGCTATCTAGTAAGTGGCTAAACACACACACACACACACACACACACACACACACACACACACAAAACAACAACCAGGATCTGAATTCAAGATTTCCTGGCTTTAAGTCTTTTTGTATTTTTCTTCATTATGCCATTTCATCTCCTTAGGAGAAAAAACAATTCAACAGGTAATTACCAAGCTCTTGCTTCGTGTCAGACATTCATTTTTACTCACTCAGTAAATATTTATTGAGCCTCTAGTATGTGACAGATACTGTTATCTAGTATCCATGGTCTAATGGGACAGACAAGAGCAAGCAGCTCATGAGGAGACTGACAGAAATGTAGTAGGGACACACGAACGGACGGGGGCAGACAAGCTTTGTTTGTTTGTTTTTTCTTTTCTCAATCTGGCTCTCTCAGTGCTTCCAGGTATATAAGAAAAGACGGTCAAGGCATCATATCTATTCAAGTTCAGCCAAAGGATAACACTCGAGACACATCAACCCAGGCAAAGGTCCTTCTCCTTGTAACATATGATAAAACATGGAGCATGTAAACTTGCCCCATCAAGGGAACGAGTGTAATTGGTGCACTTTCCCTCGTAGCATTTAAGGTGTTATCTCTATAAATACAGTGCATTTTGCTTTAATAAAAAATGAATTTTCCAGAACAGTGACAGTATTGACCTTACATATTATCCAAATAGAAATTGTAATGAAACAAGTCGAACAGTGAGTAGTTATAATAGATATGCAAATATTGGTCTTTTCTTAAAGGTCTTTCGGCCTACTCACACGTGTCTCTTATGTGTCTGAGGGTGAATTCCGTCTGCATTTATAATCTAGGAGGACATAGAGGAGGAGGAAGAAAGAGGGAGGAGGGAACGTTTGTCAAACAATCTTGGAGGGTAGAGTCCAGGAAGACTGTGCTTCAAAAACACATTTCATGATCACTGCTGTGTGCTCAGTGCATTCCTAGGTGCTACCTCATTTGACCCACACAACCACCTATGACACAGATATGGTTGTTGCTATTTTATGGGTGAGAAGACCAAAGCTAAGAGAAATGTGTGACCTGCCAAAATTTATAAAACTAGCAAACAGCATCATTGAAATCTGAGCCCGAATTTTCCCACCATAAATTCGTTGATTTTTCAGCTAAAACTCACCTGGTCTAGCTATAACAATCAAACTGAATCTGTAAATTCACTTCCTGATTTACTCAACAGATAGTTACTGAAAGTCTCCTCTGTGCCGGGTCCTGCCCTAGGTGCTATAAAATTACAAAATAACCGAGAAGTGGTTTCTGATCTAAAGCATTCACAGGTTGCTGGGGAGATGTCTTACAGGCTCCAAAGAGACTTAAAAATGAAACTGAGGGAAGTAAATGCAAAGGTCAGCCCTCTTTTCTATCAAGAGCCTTTTGCCAAATTCACCAGCCAGTCCCCATCTGGAAAGTGGAGCTGTTCTGTCTCAGAATTTTCACACAATGGCAAATGTGAATGGCAAGGCTCTATGTTCGATCCTGGATTATCTCTAGGAGTGTACATTTTGTGGTCTGTCAGTGGAAAATTTTTTAAGTTTATTTATTTTGAGAGAGAGAGAGAGAGACAGAGAGACAGAGAGAGAGCAGGGTAGGGGCAGAGAGAGAGGAAGAGAGAGAATCCCAAGCAGGCTCTGCACTGACAGTGGGGCTTAATCCCATAAACCGTGAGATCATGACTTAAGCCCAAATCAAGAGTCAGAAGCATAACTGACTGAGCTACCCAGGTGCCCCAGTCAGTGGAAATTTGTAGCTGCTTTACTGACCAGATTGAAGTTGATAGGATGCAACCATGGAAGAGTTTATGTTTCTCCCACCACTCTCTTTTCTCAAGCTCTGGTGAGTCTATCCTTAATAACATCTCTGACAGACCTCTGAGCTTTCTGGTCACTCTCATGAATTAAAATGCCCAGTTATCTCATCCCAGCTGATGCTTACTTAGTCCTCTCACTCTTGCCTTAAGCAGGATTGCATGAGGGACTTGTAGGTAAAGAGAAGGCTGGTATGTTCCTTGGATACTTCCTTTCCCCTCATTCCCTTCCTCCTCCAGAATGGTGGGTACAGGGAGAAATGCTATAGTGTAAGCATCTCTTTTCAAGGGCTGCTTCTCTCCATTCTTGAATAACTCTGGCTGCCATTAATATCCCCTATGTTGTAATAAACCAGGTGATGCTTCTATCATAGGCAAATGTAAAGTCTTAAGGGCACCTGCTTAGACAGGGAAGGGTCAGATCAGCCATTCCACTGTAATAACGATCAGCAATGAGATACTAATCTCTCCTTGAAAGCATCCCAGTCTCTGTAATGGCCTTCGAAATCCCCTCACTTGCCTTGAGGGAACATCCATTGAAGAGAGAAAGGAAAAGCCACAGGACTCCTCCTAAGTCAATAACTTCTGGCTGTAGCCATATTCCTCTCCTCCTCACTCTTCACTTTATGCAAGTTTTATATAAATAGATGGAGAGGAGGAAGAACTGGGATGGTGATTGAGGTTTCCAGAGTCCTCCAACTGGTGTCTGCCCTCATTCATTTGGAACTTGATTTCCCTTTGGCCTCAGGTTTGAGTTCTAGTTGCCAATCCTAGTGACCTGGAAAAGTTCTATTCAATAATCTATATGTAAAATAATAGTACTGTCCCATATATTGCCTGAAGTCAGCAGGCATCTTGCCTGTTTGTGCACCACAACACTATGACTGGTATAAGATAGGCAAGGTCTGCTCAAAAGGAACTTACTTGCCTTCTAAGGGAGAAAGACAAAAATATATGCATGCATACACAACAACCAACAATACAAAAATCAGTGACAAGTACTACGTGGATTATTATCATAGAAAGTAACTGAAATAAATTTCGGTTACATGATCAGGAAAGACTGTTCTTCTAGGCGACATCTGGGCTGCGGTTTGAAAAATAAGGTAAGAGCCTGTAAGTTAAGATGGAGAAGGAGCACTCAAGACAGTGAGAATAGCTCATGTAAAATCCCTGAAATGAAAGCCTGTGTGGGAAAGGCAGAGTAAAAAGGGGGGCAAGTGATACAAGTTTGGGTTAGGAAAGTAGGTAGGCCATAGATACCATGGGGATTTTCCACTGAATTAAAGATTTTCTTTTATTATATTCTAAATGAAATGGGAAGCCATTGGAAGATTTTAAGCAGGGAAGTGGCAAGATACTTGTTTTAACAAGATTTCTCCAGGGGCACCTGGCTGGCTCAGTTGGTTAAGCATCTGACTCTGGCTCAGATCATGATCTTAGGTTCATGAGTTAGTGAGTTCGTGAGTCAAGCCTCACAATGGGCTCTCTACTCTCAGCGTGGAGCCTGCTTCAGATCCTGTGTCCCTGCACCCCACCCCCCGCCACCCCTGCCTCCACACCTCCCCCGCTGAAGCATGTGCTCTCTCTCTCTAAAATAAATAAACATTAAAAAAAAAAAAGATTTTTCAGGGGCGCCTGGGTGCCTCAGTCAGTTGAGCATCAGAGTTAGGCTCAGGTCATGATCTCTTGGTTTGTGAGTTCGAGCCCCACGTAGGGCTCTGTGCTGACAGCTCAGAGCCTGGGGCCTGCTTCAGATTCTGTGTCTCCCTCTCTCTCTGACCCTCCCCTGCTCATGCTCTGTCTCTCTCTGTATCAAAAATAAATAAAAACATTAAAAAATTAAAAAAAAAAAAGATTTCCCCAGCTTTTTGGCAAATGGACTATATGGGGTAACAAGGAAGGTAATAGTAATTCAAACTAAAAATGATGAATGTCTTGAGCTGGGTGTATAGCAGTGAGAATAGAGAAAAGGGGGCACATCAAGTACATGTCTACAAGAATAATGCACAGGTCTAGCTGGTACATTTAATGCTGGGGTGAGGAAAAGAAAGAAAGAAATAACAACAGGTATATTTTTGGGTGGTAGTGCCATGTTTGGAGAAGAGAAAAAATACAGAAGTAGTTTAGAGGTTCAAGAGTTGTCTTTTAGTCATATAAAGTTTGAGATGACTTATTTACTTGACTTTCAAGTACCAAAGTCCAGTGGGCAGTGGGCATCTAGATACATGAATCTAAACTTCCTAAGAGTGTCACGATTAAAGAAGCATACTTAGGAGCCATCGACAAATGCATATGACTAGGTAAGACTAGGTGTGTTGAGGGGTATTCAAATCTTGTTAAAATACAGATTCTGATCTAATAGGTCTGGGGTAGGGCCTGATTGTGTTCATTTCTAATAAGTCCCTAGGAATGCAGCTGCTGCTGGTCTGGAAACCTCATTTTGAGTAACAAGTATCTAGAAAGAATAGGTAGATAGGGAAGGTGGCCCAGGACTGGCTGGGACCATTGAAACCCAACACAGATAGCAGGTAAGGAAGGAGCCAGGAAAAGAGATGTCCCTCCTCCCTTCCCTCAATTCTTTCCAGTTTCCCTCCTTTACTTCTACCTATAAACTTTTATGAGACCAATTAGGTGTCAGGGAGTGTGTTGAACAGTTTCTTATGTTCTTCTATTGACTGAAAGTTGCCAAACCTTAATTCAGTCTTTTATTCTGCAGGTAAATTTCCCACTTCCTGCTGCTAAGATCTTTCAGCTAAACTCAAAGGCTCTGTTTACCTGTTTCCAGAAATATCCAGATTAGAAATTTAAGAATATATACACCTGTTTGAAAGGATCCCCTCAGGAGCTCTAACTACCTCTGTGCAGATGGGGCAGGGGGAGCAAGAAAATGTGGGATAAGGAAGCTTTGGCTAAGCTTGATGCTGGGGATGAGAACAGCTGAAAATTTAGAAGTTCAGCCATCAGCCAAATGCAGCCAAGTGTGGAGTACCTCCTTCTAATTTCAGGAAAAAGGAGAAAGATTGTTTTCTTCAAAGCCAGGCCTATGCTCCATCAGAACCAATACTGATTGTGTTTGACAAGAGGAAAAAAAAAAGAAACACAAGAAAAAAAAAGCACAACCAACATCTAGTTAAGAGAAAACAAGTCAGATTGAACATAACTCATCCAAAAGCAAACAAGTCAATTAGACCAACGATGTCTCTGAAGCAACCCAGTCCCCCTCTAGCCCAGCTTCTAAATTGCATCTTGCTTACTTCTCAACTCGAAGACAGAAAGGAAACAGAAGGTGGGGACACAGCCTGGATTTATGCATGAAGAAAACAGTGATAAAAGACAGGGCTTTGAAAAGCAATCAGAGCTGCCAGCCTCCCAACTGAGAACTGTTTAAAATAGCACCATTAAACAAAAGCCGCATATATAGGAGTCAAATCCTAAGATCCCCTTTGGACGCGGTTTCTAGAATTCCAGAATAATATGTCTCTGTCTTCTTGACTTTCTCTTTCTCTGTCTCTGTTTCTCTTCCCGTCTCTTTCCCTCAGCTTTCTCTGTCTCTCTTTATCCCTTTCTCCCTCCCTCTTTCTCTGTCTCTCTGTGTCTCTCTCTCTCCCTCTCTCGCTTTCCCTCTTTCTCTGTCACACACACACACACACACACACACACACACACACACACACACAAACACAGGATACTGAAATCTAGGATGGCTGAAGACAGGAAAGTGAATTTGAGGTCTTTGATTTAGCAAAATGCTGGGTGGAGTGAGGACAAGATGGGTCATTTTGCTATCCCACGACTCTATTTCCTCTACTTTTAATAACATGAATGTGTTGCCCATGTGGAAGACTTTCCAGAGTGAAAAGCAACTTCACACATATGTAAGCCTTCATAACACACCTGTGAAGGAAGTCAGAAATATTACCTCTTCTGTTTTCATGCATGAAGAAACTAAAAGACTCGGAAATATAAAGGAATTTGTCCAAAATTACTTTGCAAGTCAATGAAAAAGGACGTAAGCCAAGAGCGTTGACTCTCAAGCTCAGGGTTCTTTCCACTATACCATACTAACTTCAAACTTTCAGTTGGAGATGTGGAGAGAGACGGCTTTGTCCTCAGGATAGGGTCAAGGTGTGCACCCATGTCCCTCATGTATGCTGACTTTTCAGCTGGGGAACATTTAATCATTCTAGAACATGAAGGGCAACAAGTCAAGTCAATAAATCCATTGTTAAGTGTTGATATGTCAGAATTGTGCTAGATGCCCCAGGAGATACAAAGGAACTTTAAATAGGTACTGGAATGCTGTGGTAGTCAACGCATGCTGGTTCCCAGAGGCATAAGAGAGGAATTATGTTATAAAGGAAGAGGGGGAGAGTGATGATAATAATAATCATGGCAGTAGTATAGTTACTAATTCAACTATAGCATTTCTTATGTTCCTGGACCAATGCTGCCACTGAAAATATGATGATGATGATGATGATGATGATGATGATGATGATGATGCTGCTGCTGCTGGTGGCAATGATAATGGAAATGACTATTAATTGTGGTGCTGGAAGAGCAAAGATTTGGGATTCAAACCAACCTAGTTTCAAATCCCAATTTCATCACATACTAGCGGAGAGATTTTGGCAAGGAGACTCATCCATCTTTGAGCTTCATTTACACCTCTCTCAAATGGAGGTGATATTAACCACCTTGCTTCCCTTTCATCATGTCAACTAAGTTGACTACCTCTCTGTGCCAGGGATGGTGCTAAATGCTGAGTACACAGAGATGAGTAAGACTCTGCTCCCACTGTAGAAAAGGTCATGTTAACAGAGATGTATTCTAATACCTGCTATAAACTACCTATGAAAATGGCAGGTATATACAATGTGCTCTGGGAGCAGAGAAGAAGATGTGACTAGTTCGTCCTGGATTTGAGGAAAGGCTTAACAGAGGAGGTACTTCAGATGAACCATGTAGAATTTTTACAGTTGGGGAAGAGAGGATGTGAATGCAAAGGCAGAGGACTTTGAAATAGTGTCTTATTGTGGGAACAGCAAGTGTCTTATTGTGGTTAGAACCACAAAATGTGTTTGTGAATGGGATGGCCGTAAAGCCATAAAGCACCATCTCTGCATATTTAGGGGCACATTACCTTTATGTGGGTCTCAGCATGAAGCACTGGGGCTGCATCTTGTCTTGTAGCCTCTTCACCTTTACCCTGCTTTCCACTACAAGTTCTGGAAAAAAAAACCAGCCTCCCTTCCACAGCCATATAGCTGGACTTCTTCAAGCAAAGAAGACAGAGAACACAGATTGTGTGAAAGGATGTGCAGGAATCACTCAGAGACATACTGCAAGAAGGTGGGCTGCTCAAATAGCCAACAGGAGCAATCCAGTGCCATGTGGAAAGTCAAATACTGTACTGAGAGGACTTCAAGCATAGGAGTAATCACATTAGGCACTCTAGTGATTTATTTTCTAATTATAAAAATAACACATGTTCCTCATAAGATATTAAAATACAGCAAATAAAAGGAATACTTAAATCTCATCACTTAAGTAAATAACTGATATATTTTTTTTTACTTTTTTCCCCAAATGGGAATTGTTCTAAATAAAATGCTTTGTAGTCAGATTCATTTCAGTGAAAACCTTTCTGTGAATATTTTCCCATGTCATGAAATTCTTCCATAACATGAGTTTTTTCCATCTTGAAATATCTCAGGCATTAAGCAATGATTTAGAACACATACTAAATGCCCCTGTACCTATCGCCCAACCTAAAAAGTGAAATGCTACAGACACTGTGGAAGCCCTAGTGTCCATCATGATTGCTGTGGTGGCTGATCTCCAAGGAGGCAGGCCATGGCCCCTCCGACAGACCACAGCCTCAGCCCCCTCTGCGTGCTTCTTCACGAACAAGAGGCTCTCTCCCAAGCTGGCATATACATATGATTAGAAGGAAATAACTCCGTGGCTCACCTTGACAAGCCAGGTCTGTAAGATGGCTCGAGTAGGTGCTTTCTGCTCTCCTACAGATCCGACAGTTATGGAAAAACATTGTGTCCACAAAACCTTTCACTATGGACTGTTTTTCCAGGGCAGGGACCTTTTCTTTCTTGCTTATCCTAGCACCTATCACAGTGTCTAGTAAGCGCTTATGAAAAGAATGGCAGGTGCTTTCTGGTTCTGTGGTGTGATAATGTGATAATGTTAAGAATGTGAGTTCTAGGGGCGCCTGGGTGGCTCAGTTGGTTAAGCGTCCAACTTCAGCTCAGGTCATGATCTCATGGTCTGTGAGTTCGAGGCCCGCGTCAGGCTCTGTGCTGACAGCTCAGAGCCTGGAGC
>NW_024412388.1:47628919-47779484 GCF_014898765.1 Herpailurus yagouaroundi
GGCACAACTTTGTCCTTCTTGAATGTTGGTAGTTAGACCATTCCTTGGGTTCCTTGAAGCAATAAATTCCTCTCTTTCCCTGAATTCAAATTTGCTTTCTATCAGTTATAGCTTGGTGAGGAGCAGGGAGAAAAGAACAATGAGGAGAAGGAAGAGGAAGAGCGGTGAAGGTGAAGGTGAAGGTGAAGGTAAAGGTGAAGGTGAAGAGACTATGAGTTCAGTTTTTTGATTCAAAATAACCCTAAAAAGAGCAATGAATTCCATGAGTGACATCTAAGAATAAATTAGATTCAGAGAATTTCAAACCTGGAAAGGACCTTAAATCTAATCTAATCTAGTCCAACCTCCTCATTTATCGGGGAGGAACCTACAGAGTGAGGAGGAGACAGAGCTTGCCCAGATCACTCTGTGGCAAAAAGGCAGAGTCACAGTGTCTTGGTCAGCAAAGGCTATCATAACAAATACTATAGACTGGATAGCTTATAGAAAAGAAGTTTATTTTCCCACAGTTCTGGAGGTGGGAAGTCCAAGATCCAGATCCACTGGGATTTAATTTCATGCAAAGGCTCTCTTCCTGGCTTATTGATGTCTACATTCCTGTTGTGTACTCACATGGCAGAGAGAGAGAGAGACAGAGAGAGTTCTCTGGTGCTTCTTCCTATAAAAACACTAATCCCAACAGGCTAAGGCCCCACCTTCATGATTTCATCTCACCCTAAATAACTATCAAATGCCTCGTCTCCAAATAGCATAATGCTGGGGGTTAGGGATTCAACATATGAATTTTGAGGGGACACAAAATCTGGTTCATAACATATAGCTTTAGAATATATGGGTCTGAAAATGTATTTAAAGATCATCTAGTTCAACCTCCTTATTCACCAGTGGGGAAATTAAGGCCCAAGCAATACAGAGATTTTCTAAGGTTCTATCATAACTTATCATGAATGCATAGGTTATTAAGTCAGTGCCTTAGAGAACAGCCCAGCAGATTATTCTCTGATAGGCTAAGAAAAGGGGCAACAAGGAGTATGTTAAGCTACAGAGAGAGTGCTGGTGTGGCCTGGTAATGGGCTCAGAGTAATGATAAAAAAGCAGACAACTGAATTCAGCCAATTCTGGAAACCTCCGTTTTGTTAGGAGGAAGTTGATCATCACAGGTTAGTACACAGGCTAGAGGATGTTGGAAGTCTTGCCCTTTGTTGTTTCTTTCTTCTTCAGGCAACCACCAGACAGTAATTATTTGTTCGCTCCACGGCCCTGAGTATTTGGATATGCAAATCAACTGTGTCCATGCATAATTAAGACAGACACTGTGGAAAGTTTCATTTTCCAGAAGAAAGCTTGCCAGACGGCTGGAATGAAAGGTCAGCATAGACCGCCACCTTACTTTCTTGTCTCAAACAGTGTGTGGGTTAAGGGTAATGGCATCCAGCCTTCTCGTGCCCTTTTCTTCTCTGCTGCTGGTGCACTGGGGAGCCTCAGTGGTAGCCCTTGTCTCTCTTCTAGGCCTGGAAAGACCCTGGGGCTTTCCATAGATATGTGCTGGGACAGAGTATTTTCTGCCTCCAGTAAGAGCAGATGTTGGTAGCTATATATTCTTAGAGGCAGAAGTTTGCCCTCTTTCGAGAGTCAATAGACTCACTCTATGACTTTGGAGGAAGGAGTCATTTCTAAAGGACCAACCCATGGGACATGTTTTCAGAAGTAGAGTGCACGAGTTATTAAACTAGTGCCTCCCACCTTCAAAAACACCTTTGATACTTTGTGATGCTGGCACTGGGACTCAAACCTCTGAGGAGGGGAGCATAGCCCCTCTGGGCCTGGTACCTCAGAAAAGGGATGACGAAGTGGCTCTAGGAGCATGAAAAGAGGTTGAAAGCTGAAACCAACTGCTATGGGAACCAATTATTGTTTCCAGGGTAATAAACTATCACTGGGCTGGCAGCAACAGGAATAACAAAGAAACTGGGAGCAGGAAGTCCTGCCTCCTTCAACTTTCCAGTCTGGCAGAAACTGACAGGAAGCCAGCTAAAAACAGAGAAGTGTACTTTCACAGTCCCAGTCCCATTACTGCAAAACAGAGCAAAAAATGATAGGTCTGGAGCAAAGAGACCATAATAGTTGAATAACTATCACAGTCCACCCCTTTGGCTACTCAGCATCCACACCCACCTTCTTCCACATAACTGAATTTACTTCTCAAACTCAGTCACAGATCCTCCTTAATATTCTGTAAACACTACATTGCAATCTTAATCATTAACATCAATCCTTATATAAAATGAGGAAGAAGGATATAGAGAAAAAAAGACAAGAGTGTGAATATAAATATGTGTGGGTGTGTTTATGAGTGTGTGTGTATTTATAACAAACAAGAGAGAAAATCTTCATAGCTGCTATCATCCTTGTTTCTTTAACTGGGCAAAGACCATAGTTGGTTTATATATATCAGCTCCACTGATAACTACTACATATGACACAATCTACAGCTGCTGGTTTGATAGAATGCTGGAATAGCTATTAAAGGCACAGCTAAGACAGCAACTGGAGGATGACACCTTCCAGTGTAAGAGTGCTGTCCTCCTAGATGTACTTTCTACTTTGAGTCAGTGATCATTACATGGTGCTGCATGCCTCTTAGGTAGAATACATGGATCCAATAATAAAAGTATAGAAGGAATGGCTTTTGTCACCATCAATCCCAGTGACACACTTGGGGAACTTGTGCAAAATGTTTGCTCTCTTGGTATTTTGAAGTCTTCATGCCAGTAGATAAGCAGATTTTAAAAAGGAGTTACTATGCTGGCAGCAATGATTGACTGTAGTTATCATGAGGAGCTAGGGTTGCTGCTACCTAGCAGGGTAATGGAGTATGTCTGGAACTCAGAAGATTAACTGGGACGTCCCTTAGTACTTCTATGACCAGTGATAACAAAAAATTAGCAATTGCAGCAACACTAGCCTGAGAAAAGTATAACCAAGGGTTCTGACACCTCAGGGATGAGAAACTGAGTTATCCCCCTGGTGAAGCAATGTACAGGAGCAGAAGTGATGGCCAAAGGTAAGTCAAATTTGAATGCAGAGAGAGGAGGGAGATGATTATCAATATGACCTTAATGATAGCTGTGGTGGCAGAGACTCTATATCCCATCAAACTTTCTGTCATAGGATTTTTGTTTGCTTGTTTTTTCATTCATTTGTTTGCTTTTAGAATCATGATAGGCACACTCTTGAGGAATCAGCAAGAAGATGCAGTGAAGTTGGGCAGAACTGGACCCAGGCAGTTCAAGGGGTAGACTATATAACATATGGTCCTATTGCCCCAGCCTTACTATTTCCACTGAGACCAGCCCAGCATCAAACTGCCAGCATCTGAAACTCTGCTTCATGGTTCTCTTTGGCCACTGAAAATTCCACCATCCATACGTAGAAAGGCAGAAATACCAGGAAGTTAGCCACCACCAAAAGCAGACCTCAAGCAAGAGCTAACAGAAGTCAGTGCGTAAATATCATAGCTCCCATAGCATAACCATATTTATTTCCCTTGGGTGAAATAACTCTAAGGTGGGTGCTAAACACCAGATCCTAGAACTAGCCAGTGGGACAATGCTCCATTTTCCCACAAAAGTAATATATTTGACAAAGTACGTTTTACTGGCTTGCTTTCCTTCCCTGTTTCACATCCACTCTCCTCTACCACTGTGTCCTGTATTACCTCCCAAATAAAGTATTAGCATCCACACTTGGTCTCAGAGTTTACTTCTGGGGAAACCAAAACAAAAACAATACTAAGTCAGATTGATTTTAAGACCTAGATTTTTAAATCTGCTGATAGTACTATACTCCCCCCAATCCTTCCCAACACCCAAACTGGACTCCCAGTGGCCACAAAACAGTGAACACAAAGTAGGTGTTTAATATATTGGGGGACCTGTATGAGTCATCATACCAGAATTACAACATTTTCTGGCTTGCATACCTTTGATGATGTGCTTTCTCTTTGAATGTTCTCTGCCAATACTATTTTCTTCACCTAAAAAAATAAAAATAATGAAAATAATACCTACCAAACAGTGTTGCTGGGTGCATTACCCAAGTTTCACATATGCATTTTGCGTTACAGTGCTTAACACATGATGCTTAACAACACCTTTGTTATTATTATCTACAGTACTACCTTTTATTATTTTTTTTAATTTTTTTTTCAACGTTTTTATTTATTTTTGGGACAGAGAGAGACAGAGCATAAACGGGGGAAGGGCAGAGAGAGAGGGAGACACAGAATCGGAAACAGGCTCCAGGCTCCGAGCCATCAGCCCAGAGCCTGACGCGGGGCTCGAACTCACGGACCGCGAGATCGTGACCTGGCTGAAGTCGGACGCTCAACCGACTGCGCCACCCAGGCGCCCCAGTACTACCTTTTAAAGTACCTATTCACTTTCTAAACTCAGCTCAACTATCTGTCTTTTCCAAACCTTCCCTAACTCCACATTCACATTCAATTCCAAGTGAACATTAATCTTCGCCTTTTCTCTGTTTTCATAGTATTTGGTTTACAGCACTTCCTTAATATCTTATCTTAGAGTTATCCTTGCATATGTATGCCTCCCCACTAGACTCCAGCTGACAATGTTTTATTCATGCCCCCAAAAGCACTTAGTATGTTTTGGTTGACCATGTTGAGATCACATTTTCTTTTTCCTTTTTCTCCTTTCAATCCCTCACCCTCACCACACTGCAAAGATTATGTTCCATCTAAAGCCAAGACTCTTCCTCTCAGGATAGGAGGATTTTATTAAACACAGTAATACTGGGGGACACCTGGCTGGCTCAGTCAGTAGAGCATGTGACTCTTGATCTCTTGGTCATGAGTTGGAGCCCCATGTTGGGTGTAGGAATTAATAAATAAATAAATTAAATTAAAAAAAAAACATGTGGTACTCCTAATAATTTCTATCTGATAGCATTTTACAATTTATAAGATGTTTTCACTTCCATTATCCATTCGATCATCATTTTTTTGATCAAGTATTGTTCCCATGTGGCTGGGAAGCAAAGAAGGAAAACAGCCACCCCTGCTACTGAATGTTGCTCTGAGATGATAACCAAACCCTTCCACTGTTCAGTCTTAAACCAATGGAGAAAAAGTCAAGGGAGTCAAATGGGGACCAAGGTACCAACATTATTGCTTACACAGCTGTGTGGTATTTACTGCTTGAGTCAAATGTTAGAGCCAGGGTTCCTCCTTGGTCACCTCCTGCCCCGTCCACCAGGTATAGCCCTTGAGATCTAGCTGAGGAAAGAGTCTATGAAACAGATACTTACTCAGTCAACTATGTGGGAAATAGCACCTGCCTTGTACCCAAAAGTACAGTTTATAACACATTAATTCTACCCAATCTCGAAGAATTTTTTCCATATCAATGAACAAAAAAAAAAAAAAAAAAGAAGAAAGGAAGGAAATTCTCTCTCCATAGGGTGAGATGAGTAAGGAGTAAAGAGCTGGGACAGAAGTGTTACTCAAGTATTCTTTCCTCTTAAGAAATGCGGGGCGCCTGGGTGGCGCAGTCGGTTGAGCGTCCGACTTCAGCCAGGTCACGATCTCGCGGTCCGTGAGTTCGAGCCCCGCGTCGGGCTCTGGGCTGATGGCTCAGAGCCTGGAGCCTGTTTTCGATTCTGTGTCTCCCTCTCTCTGTGCCCCTCCCCCGTTCATGCTCTGTCTCCTCTCTGTCCCAAAAATAAATAAACGTTGAAAAAAAAAAAAAAAAAAGAAATGGAGTGGAGGTTCCTTAGTGAAATGTGAGCCCTAAGAAATAAGTCCTCCCAACGCATGCCCTCATAGATCTCTCAGTTTAACGGGGATTATGTATCCTTTGTGCAAGGGGAAAACATGCAAATAGTCTGATAAACTTTAGACTCGAGGTAATGAAAAAGATAAGTTGGAGAAAAGATGCTAACTTGCTTTGGAAATGATCAAAAAAATGTATTAGAGTCCATAAAATGCTCATTGTCATCTTTTTACTGAGCACTTAAGATATACAGGCACTGAGAGCCATTAAGTCTTCCCAATCACCTTGTAAAGTTGGTAGGATGATTCCTGCTATTCAGTGGGTGTATGGTAAGCACAGAGAGTAAGTGACTTATCTAAAGTTTCAGTGGGCCCCAGGATACTGAATCCACTCCAGGTCTTATCACTTACTAGTTCTGTGACTTTGAGCAACTCAGTTCACCTCTTTGAAACTCAGCTTCCTCTTTTGTAAAAGGAGAAATATGATGTCAAACCTGCATGACTCCTGATAATCCATACCCTAGCTACTTTAAAAGGCTTTCATGAAGGGATATTAAAAGGAATAATGTACAGGAAAGTGTTTTTGGAAAATTAAAAACCTACATCAAGGTAAGGCATTTGGGGGGTTGTTACTGCACAAACTAGTGCAAATTGGTAGCAAAGATTGCAAGCTCATGTTACCCATTTCCCCTCACCTTTCCTTATCATATTAACAAAACTCTGATTCTGTTTCAGGACGCCATGTACCTAGTTAGAAGTATTCACATCCCAGGTGCCATTATACCATAGGTAGCCATGTGACCACCTCCAGCCAATTAGATGTAAGCAAAAGTCTATGGATTGGTATTTCCAATTTGTTTCTCTGATAGAAAGGGACAGACTCCAGTGTCCTGTAGTTTTTATCCTTTACTCTTCTTCCTGCCCGGAATGCAGACTTCATGCTTAGAGGCAAGACATCCATCTTGCAACCAGAAAGACAAAAGTCACAGATGGTTGATCCTTGAACAACATGGGTTTGAACTGCACGGGTCCCCTTATATGCAAATTTTTGACAGGACAGGACTATACATGTATTTTCTCTTCCTTATGATTTTCTTAATATTTTCTTTTCTCAGGCTTATTTTATTAGAAAAATACAGTGTTAGTACATAAAACATTCAAAACATGTTTAATCAACTTTATTATTGGTAAAATATGTTAATCAACTGCATATTAATGGTAAGGTTTCTGGTCATCAGTAGGCTATGAGGAGTTAAGTTTTAGGGGAATCAAAAGTTACACAAGGATTTTCAACTGCATGAAGCCTGGGGCACCTAACCCCCATGTTGTTCAGGGTCAACTGTATTTAGAATAATGTCAGCGCAGAAACCTGGAAGGAGACTTGGTCCTTGAGTATTTGCTTGAAGAGTTGCACCAGTTATAGATTATCTATCTGACTCTTCTTTCCTGAGAAAAATATCTCTATTTGTTTATGCTCCTGTGGTCAGGTTTCTATTAATGCAGCCAAGTACAATCCTAGTTGACAAGTGTTAATTATAGCAACAAGAGAAGTGTTAAAATGCATTCTCAGAACTTTACTACAACTTTTTCTTCAGAGTTATTAAAGACTGTGATGCAGTATGACACAGTAGGAAGAGCCAGATTTTTTTAAATGTTTATTTATTTATTTTGAGAGAGAGAGAGAGAGAGAGAGAGAGAGCAAGTGGAGAAGGGGCAGAGAGAGAGGGAGACACAGAATCGAAAGCAGGCTCCAGGCTCTGAGATGTCAGCACAGAGCCTGAAGCAGGGCTCGAACCCAGGTACCACAAGATCATGACCTGAGCCAAAGTAGGAAATTCTTAACTCACTGAGTCACCCAGGTGCTCCAAGCCAGATACTTTTGAAGTGAATTTTACCCCTGGAGAAGCCCAAGTGTGGATTCTGTAACTGCTATTAACTAGCTATGTAATCCTATACAGGATCTTAACTGTAAAATGACAAGAGTAATCTCCAGTTCACAAAGAGTTGTACATGAAAAGGACATGGTGCATATTAAGTAATCAACAAATGTTTATGGTACTTTGAATGGGTGCAAAGGAGACCCTAACAGCATTTCAAGGTTCAGATCTGGACTAGAAGTCATGAGTCCTTATTGAAAACATGGCCTTTCTGATTGTTTGGTCAACCCCTGTTTTGATGCAGTACTACAGGAGTGTAAGAATTGCCTATTAAGTCAACAAGCCAGCACTTTAACATCTTAATTAGCATCAAAACCATTTTTAGAGGCAGCATGGCATAGGATTAAAAGTTCTGGCTTTGGAGCCAGTCATGTGGGGTTTGTATCCTAGCTCCACCACTGTTTCTTTACATAACCTGGGGTGGATTACATCATCACTCTGAGGTTCAATTTCTTCCTTGTCTGTCTGGTGTATTTGCCTCATAGAAGAGGCTCAAATGAGATAACAGATGTGAGCCTGCGCAGGCTTATTATTACTGTTATTTGTATTCTTCAGTCTGGTAGAATAGTAAGCCCGGCACTGGTGGGGGAGGAAGAGGAGAGAAGGGGAGGGAAGCATGGTTATAGGTATAAATTGAATTCCCAAGACACAAAACAACTGGTCTGTCGAGAATCACAGAGGAGGTTGTTCAGGTCAATGCCAGCCTTGAAGCAGACCGGACCACTAAGCTTGTGAGGTGGTAGCTGCCTGCCAGGCAACAGCACTTGAGAAGACGGGGAACAGGTGCTAGAAGGGGGTTCAGAGTCCTTCTTGGCTTCCTGACTCTTCTCCATGGTAGCCGTTTCCCTGAGGACCCAGCAGGGCTGAAAATACACTTTGCTTCCAACACAGCTCAATATATTATTCTGGGCTGATGAGAGACTGGGGGAGAAGAGACCCAAGCTGAGTGCTGCCCATTGGTAATAAAAGCTCCAAAATGCACACAGCTCCTTGAGCAGTCCAGTCACGGAGTGAATCTGTCCAGGTAGAGACACGCCCTCCCCTACTGATGGCTGCCCTTCTCTGTGAACCTTCAGCTGCCCTTCTGGTAGCCAGGGCCTCTCAGGGGACTTATTATCAGGATCAAGTCCATCCTGTTCTTAGGGCCCTGCACTGGTTTCACTGGGTTTAAATATAGAAGCTATACAAGGGAAGGGGAGGGGGAGCAGGGAAACCAAAAGCTGTTGCATGTAGCAGTGGCTGCTGCTATGGCCCTGTGTCTGCCCAGTTGGGCGTAACCAGCATTGGCAAGGGAGAAAAAGAAAGGGCACGATCTGAGGACCAGAGGGACCTAAGATCAAGTCTTATAACCTATGTCTCTGAGACTCTGAGCAAGTTATGTAACCTCACTGATTTTTAGTTTCCTGGAGCTTTTGTGAAATAATTATTCAAAAGCAATAATAGCTAAAATTTGTAATACATAGAGCTAACACTCACTGAGTAGTGAATATTTGCCAGATTATGTATAGGATCTCAACTCAATAATCCTATGAGGCAGAGGTCCCCGTTTTACAGATGAGGAAAGTAAGGCACATGGAGGTGAGCTAAGTTACCCAGGGTCACACAGATAGTAACAATGCATGACGAATGAACAGTGTCCGCATAAAGTGAAATTCTCTCAGTGGTAGCTATCCCAAAGAGGTGTGCCTAAGTTAATTGAGTAGCTCTTACTACTTTTCTCCAAATGCCATCTGATATAGCCATCATCTCACAATAAACCTGAGAGGTAGGCAGTACCAGCACCATTGTACAGGTGAGTATATCAGGCAGGAAAACAGAATCCACTTGAGTATTTCAAACAGAGAGCATTTCTTACAAGGACTTCGTTACATGGGTGATAGGAGAGCTGAAGTAATAACCCAGAGATTTCTACCATGTCCAAGCCTTTTGGCCAGAGCAAGAACTGTGAAGGTAGTTGCTGGCTAGCCAGAAGCTGGGACCCTTGAGGAAGAGGCTGTTTAGAGTCAGAGCTACAGAGAGGACTCCGTGAGACTGCAGGTGGCAGATACACCAGCTTCTTTCCCACATCTAGTCTTCTACTAGTATCCTACATGGGCCAGGCCTATGCAGAACTCTACCTAAGAGCTTGGGGAATATAGTTTCCTGAAATCTGGAGCAGAGCAGAGGAGGGAGGAGAACAAAGAGACAAATGAGAGCCAAAGAGAGGAAAACGTGTGACTTATCCAAGGCCACAGAGCTGATGAAGAATAGATCCAGGAGTAGAATTCAAGACTCCCACCATTGACATTCCTCCCAGCCGCCTCCCAACCCCTTCACTTGTCCAACAAAAGATTCTTTCAACTCTTCATTCTACTTATACACTATTTTCTAGAGCTTTTCCAATCTTTTAGAGGCTCAACCTTTACCCTAACCCTAATCCCTTTCTGCAGTCCACCTCGTTCCCATATTTTCATATGGCTTCGAGACAATGTGACCTAAATTCCTTTGACATCTACTTCCTTACTCCTTTTTGGCACCAACTCTTAGTGCCTTCTCTCACTCTGAATAATAGTGCTCCATTCACCCCATATCAGTCAGGGTTTAATCAGGGAAGCTGAAATTCTATGAGTATTGTAGAATAAAAGATTTACTGTAGGAAAAACACATTCTATAACTGTGAGAGAATCTAGGAAGTAAGGTCCCAAGAGGGGGGAAGCTGAAGGATCAAATAAATGTTACTATCTAACCTTCCTGAATATGGAAATGGGTGATCAAGGTGGAGTTCATAAAGGAATATGGGCAGCCAGGCACACCCAGCTGCTGAGAGGGTCTACAAAGGAAAACTGATGGAAAAGTCTTTGGAAGACTGTTTGGGTGATGCCACTGCATCTGGTTGTGGGTCTGGGATTAATGTTGGAGGGCAGGGCAAGCAAGCAAACAGGAAAAAGAGCTAAGCACAGAGTTGAGGGCAGTAAAGACAGGCTGAAATTTTCTGACCTTTCTGCATCTAACTCCCACCAGGAAATTGTGAAGACAAGCTGGTGTCCCCCTATACCTCTGCATGTACCTACCCATTTAACCAGTGACTTTCAGAGAGTGATAGCTACTGCTTCACTTGCATCTTCCAAATTACACGCAAATTCCCTCCTAGCCAACTCTAACAGAACTGTAAAGGGCAACATTGTTCTAGCTCAGCTGGTTGGCACAGTAAAAAGCCACCTGATTCCCCTACTTCAGGTTAATCCTGTGATCTGGGTGCCATACCTTCCTCAAGGGACTCATACTCTCCATTAACCCCTCTTTTTTTTTGTCCTTTCAAGTACTCACTCTCCATTGTTTTTTTCTTTCCCATCTGTCCAAAACATGCTCAGTCTCTCCCATACTGTAATAAGAAAATTTCCCTCCACACCTGCTACTCTCTGAAGAAAGCTACCATCTCCTCTCCTCATTTCTACCAAAACTAATGTGGGGGTGGGGGTGGAGTATATGCTTGATACTCCTGAAACCAAATCACTTGCTTACTTCTCAACCCTGCCTCCATCCTACTTCCCCCAGTCATTATACTTCCTGCCCTGCCTCCACAAGCATGGCTCAGTAGGTAATGATGATACCCTGGTCTTGGCCAATCCAAAGTTCCCTTCCTTAGGGGCTCACCCTCTCTATAGCATTTGACACTGTTACTGATTCCTTCTGTTTTGGGTCTCAATCCTTCTTTGGCTTCTATGACTCTGTTCTTTCCTGGCTTTCCTCCTCCCAGGTTATACAATCTCATTATTCTTCATAAGTTTTTCTTCTTTTGCCCATCCCTTAGATGTTAGGATCGGCCAGGGTTCTAGCTGGGGCCATCTCACCACACACACTCTCACTTAGTCACAGTCCAACCAGCCCCAGGATTTCAAAGGACATCTACATGCTAATTACTTCAAAAGATTCTAGTCCCAACAGCTTTCCTGAGCTCTAAACAGTTACTTCCATCTCAGTTGCTGATACCATGAGATGATGTCCAAAGAAGACTATTTGAGCGAGCAAAGATGGAATGAATAAAAATCAAATAATAACTAGCTGAGGATTTCCAAGCTCTAGGCATTATGCTAAGAGTTTCGTATTTACTCTCTCTTTGAATCCTCAAAACTCTTAAGAAGCAGATGCATTTTAGCACCATTTTACAGAAAAGAAACCTAAGGCTCAGAAGGATAATAAATAAACCTCAGGTCTGGCCATAATGAAGTAAATGGTACTGGACATGTGTTGAAAAAGCAAACCACAGAGTGGAAGAAAGTATTTGCAAAACATATTTATCATAAAGGTCTTGTATTGAAAATATGAAAAGATTACTTATAACTCAATAAGAAAAATAAGAACAACCTAATAAAAATAGGCAAAAGGTTTGAATAGATCATTTACCAAGGGAAAGATTCTCAGCACCATTAGTCAATAGTGAAATGCAAATTAAAACCATAGTGAGATAGCACTGCACCCCAGCATGATTAAAAATAAAAAGACTGATAACACCAAGTGTTAGCAGAGATATGGAACAACTGTAACTCTGGTGCATTACTAGTGCTAATGCAGGATGGGCCAGCACTTTAGGAAACTATTTGACAGTTTCTTAGAAAACTAAATGTGCACTTACCATATGATCTAATAATCGTAGCCCTGAGCATTTTCTCAAGAGAAATGAGAGCACATGAAAATAAAACAAGAACTGTGCATGAATGTTCATGGCAGAATAAGAGCCAGTAGCAGAACAAGAGTCTTTACTCACAAGAGTCAAAAAGTGGAAACAATCCAAATGCCCATCATGTGATGAACGGTTAAACATATTGTAGTATATGCATACAAACGGGGACAGACCGGTCTGTTAATTAAGTAGTACCGGAATGCGTGAATCGCCACTTGAATGCAATAAAAAGGAAAGAATTGCTGTACCTGTAACACTATTGATGAACCACAAAAACATTACACCAAGTGAAAACAACTGGATACAAAATAATCCTAATTATAAGACCTTATAGAAAGGGCAAAACTATAGCAGCTAAATTCAGATTGATGGTTGCCTAGGGCTGACTCTGGTAAACAGTTGACTGCAAGGGAATATGGGGTTACTTTTGGGGGGGATGAAAATATTCTGTATCTTGATCGTGGTGGCAGTCATACTCCTGTACATATCTGTCAAACCCTCTTGAATTATACACATAAAATTAATCTTATTACATAAAAATTATACATCATAAAGCTGATTAAAAGAAAACATGGAGGGGCGCCTGGGTGGCGCAGTCGGTTAAGCGTCCGACTTCAGCCAGGTCACGATCTCGCGGTCCGTGAGTTCGAGCCCCGCGTCGGGCTCTGGGCTGATGGCTCAGAGCCTGGAGCCTGTTTCTGATTCTGTGTCTCCCTCTCTCTCTGCCCCTCCCCCGTTCATGATCTGTCTCTCTCTGTCCCCAAAAAATAAATAAACGTTAAAAAAAATTTTTTTGAAAAAAAAAAAAAGAAAAAGAAAACATGGAAAGTCCAAAAAAGAGACTATGCATAGAATATAAAGGGAGCAAAAGAAAAGATGGGGCACATCTCAGAATGTGGGTGTGCGTTGTGACAGTGTAGAATCTTGAAGAATAAGTAGGCATGAACCGGGCAGCAAGCAGTTCCTTGTGGCTGGTTCTGCAAAAGTGACAGCCCCTGTTTGCCTCTGGTGGCCAAGGACTAGGAAAGGATCCCAACAGTAGACTGCATTTTGGAGGACGGGGAAGATTTGGTGAGTTCCATTCTTAAGACTGGAATGGAGAATGGGGTTCAACAGGGCTTGTACTCACCAAGGCATAAGGGTGTGCAGATAAAAAGACACTGTTTGAAGACTTTGAGAGGTTACAGAACTCTTACCTCCCTGCCCATCTCCACCACAAGGCCATGCTACTTTGGGCAAGCATTCCCTTTCCCTGGGAAGTTTGATCATCTGTAAAGTGGGAGATGGAAGAACAGACTGGATGATCTCTAAAGTCTCTTCTTTAACTTTCCAGTTAAAGTCCAGACTGCTCCTATAGGCGCACTCTTCTGCTGGTTTCGTTATGTCCAAGAGGCCAGTGTTCTGAATTCCTGCCCTGTAACTCACTGTCTTTTCTCTTCATCCTCCTAACATCTGAGGGTCATATGCAGGGAGGGGGGAAACAAGGAATGGAGGACAGAGCTGGGCAGGAAGTATGAGATCTGGAATCCTGCCCAAAGCTCATATCTTGGGAAGGCAGAGAAAGAAAGGAGAAGCCAGCCAGGCATTTCAAGAGTAGAAGCAGTCAGGTCCATTCATTTGACAAACACTTATGGGCACCTCCTGTGCAGGATACTGTATACACTTATCAAGCACCGCCTGTGAGCTTAACGCTAGGATTCAGCAGTGAGAAAGACATATGTGGTCCTTGCTGTGGGAGTTTAAATGCAAGAGGCACTGATCAGATTTGTTATTCAAACAGAAAACTGGCTGCCTTGCTCAAAATGGATTTCAGGTATTAGTATCCCTCATTTACACATAAGGAAATTTGGGCTTAGAAGGATGAAGATTCTTGCTCCAGCTAGAGACTGATTATTAGCCAACCTCACACCTATGCTGGCTACAATCTATGCCCTAGTCTATTATGGAGATTCTTTCTATTCATGATATTCAGAAAGTAGTACCTAGGGGGAGAAGGGCCAGGGAGGGAGGGAGAGGAGGTGATGGAAATGAGGCGCCCCAGGGGTCAGGATGTGCTGGGCTCACACTTCAGGTCCTCCACTGTGATTCACTCTATTTGAGACTGGTTGAGGGGCCAGCCATTCCCAGGGGCTCTGGTCAGAGGCAACTGCCGCCTGCCACTGCCCAACAAAGACATCTCATTGCATCTTGTTCCTATCGATTACCCACCAAAGTGTCTCTCATTGTTAGGCATTCCCCAGGGGCAAGCAGGAGAAAAGGAGCCCTTTCTCTCTCTCTTTTTTTTTTTTTTTTTTTGCTTTTAATGACTTCCAATCCTACCCAGTGATCTCTGCCCTCATCCTAGAGGCAGGAGAGGGGGAGGGAGAGGGAAAGGAGAGAAAAAAACATGGAGGTAGTGAGGAGCGTGATAAGCACAGATACAAAGCTGAGAGATTGGGAGAGACAAAGGGAGAGACACAGAGGTAGAGAAAAAGAGATATAGAGACAAAGAGAGACACACAGAGAGAAAAACCAGCACACAGAGACAAATAGAAGCAACAGAGAGACTCAGACACTGAGGGAGAGACAGAGGAAGGCAAATAGAGACAGAAAAGAGCTGAGACAGGGACAGAGGCAGATCCAGAGAGAGAGAAATGGACAGAGGGAGAAGGAGAGACGGAAAAAGAAAGTGGAGAGAGACAATGTAGGGACAGAGGCTGAAAAAAAGCAGCAAGAAAATACAGAAACGCAGGAAGAGAGAAGTAGGCAAAGAGAAGGAAGGGGGGGCAGAGAAGGGGATGAGAGAGAGCCAACAGTATTACTCAAGGTCCAGGGGTGGAGAAAGGTCCCTGAAGCACATGTGGGGAGCCCCCAGACGCAGCCCAGGCACAAGATTCCTCTCCAGCCCAGGCACAAAATGTATGCAGATTGGTGGATTGGTTGTTTAGCCTTTTCACTTGTGAACCCTTGTTAACTCCTGGCAAGAGGAATCAAAGCTCCTGAGAAGCATGTAGCCTGCCCGCAGCCACACCCTTCCCTGCATTCTGGGTCCCAACACTAGGATCCATACAGACCTTGGACCTGGGAGACAGAAAAGGTCTGTGAGGGCCGCATGCTCCAGTACTAAGGCCTGAGTCCTCTTACCTCTTACCACCACTCAGATTTCCCAGGGACATCTCTCCCTCGCTCAGCTTCTGGACTCCCCAATAATGGTGATGCCCAAATCTCCACATCTGGCAGAGAACTCTGAGTACACCCCTGTGCTCCCCCACACACGTGCCCCCGGATGCCCTGCTGCCTCCAGCACAGGCCTGTGGTGCCTTCAACACAGACACAGCTCAGTGTCTTCCTGCCTCCTTCTCCAGCCCTCTCTTTCTCCCAGATGCTTGGGCTCCAGCCCATCGTCCCAAACTGAAACCTTCAAGCCATCTGCTTCTTCACTCCACATCAGATCCTGCACCTTGTCCTATGGATTCTATCTCCTTAGGCTTTCCTAGCCTCTCTGTGTCTCCATCTCTGCACCTGCAACAGAGATAACACTAGTCCCTGCCACACTGAGTTGTTAAGATAATTAAATGAGCTAATATACACAAAGCCCACGAAGCAGTAAGGTCCTGGCCGATAGTAAGTCCTCAGTAATTACCAGCCAGTGGTTAGTGGTCATAGAAGCCATTCCATTCTGTCCATTCTGCTGCCTCAGCGTCCGTCAGCACTCCCTAGCTGAGCCCTGCCTCTAGGCACCTAGGTGTCTCTCCATCCTCCACAGCCACCAGGATGATGGTAGAGCAAGGCAACTCTGTTCCTACCTTCTCTGCTTCAAGCATTTGGGAGCTGTACACAGACATAGGATGGGGATCAAGAATCCTTTGTGATCTGGACTTTCCCACATCTCTCCTCTTCATTCCTGCCACACATCAACCCTTCTAAAGACACATCTGTGCCTAACAGGCTCTTCTCAACCTCCCTGCTATTGGGCTTGCCACTCCTTCCTCCTGGAAAAATCTTTCCTCCTCCCAGCCTCCTACTTGCTCTATTTCTTAAGTGTCCACATATGCCAAGCATTATATATATATATATATATATATATATATATATATATATATATATAAAATTTCTACTCTTCCCGAGATAGCTATTGTCACTCTCCTGTAGAGAAGGCAGCGAGGCTCCACGGTCTAAGTCACATTGCTTTAAGAGCGGCAGAGCCCAGACTTAACCCCAGGGCCCTCTGCCCCCATGTCAGTACTCACTGTGCCACATCATCAGCACGTAGTAAAAAAAGAACAGCCCACACTCACGGAGCAAGTACAGTGTCTTGGGCACCTGCTAAGCATCATATGCATTACCTTGTTGAATCCTCCCAATCATCCTATGAAGCAGGTGCTATTTTGCAGGGATAATTACTCTCCCCACTTTTCCAATCAAGAAACCAAGGCACAGGGAAGATGAGTAACTTTTACAATTGCCATGCAGGAAGCTGGGACAGAAAACACAGGCAGCCTGGCTCTTGCGCAGACTTCCTGACCTGCTGTCCAGGGGTGAATGGAGAGCAGCTTTCCAGTTCTGTTTCTGCCACTGCTTGTTCAACTTTGCCGAGTCAGTTGGTATCTCAGAGCCTCAACTTCCTCATATGAGCAATGGAGATGATACCACACTGCCATAACCCCCAAAGCAGGCTAAAGACCAAGCAGGTGCTTTCTAAAACCTAAAGAAGAAAGGAGGACGGCCACATGTTGGTCCACAACTAAGTGCCAGGCACTGGAATTGTGTTTTCATATATCATCTCAATTCACCACAATGTGCAATATTGGCATTATTAGTCCCATCTTACAGGTAAGAGAAGTAAGGTTGGCATGGGAGATAGACATACATCTAAATATTCAAAGAGTATTTAATTTCCGTTCATAAAGTGGATTTACAGTATACAAAATAGTGCCTTTTGTTTCTTTTTCATCCTTAACAAGCAGTGGAGCAGGCAGAACAGAGATTTAATCTGTTTTGCAGATAAGCACTTTCCTAACTCAGGTCCACAGAGATCCCACGACTTGCTCAAGGTTACACAGCCAGTTGGGGCGCCTGGGTGGCGTAGTCGGTTAAGCGTCCGACTTCAGCCAGGTCACGATCTCATGCTCCGTGAGTTCGAGCCCCGCGTCGGGCTCTGGGCTGATGGCTCAGAGCCTGGAGCCTGTTTCCGATTCTGTGTCTCCCTCTCTCTCTGCCCCTCCCCCGTTCATGCTCTGTCTCTCTCTGTCCCAAAAATAAATAAACGTTGAAAAAAAAAATTAAAAAAAAAAAAGGTTACACAGCCAGTGACAGAACCAAGGCCTTCCACCTCTTAGGCCAATTTGGCCATTTGAGAGTCAGGATGGGCTAAGGTCTATGTGCATTCAATACCAATGATGAGGAAAGGGCAACTGTGTCCATTTTTAGATGGGGAAACCAAGTCTTTTTATGAGTCAATTAACTTGACTGAGAACTCAACTCTTGTACTCAGACTCCAGAGCCCAAGCACTAAACATTTCTATCCCATCCAGCTCAACTTCAGGTCAAAGAGGTAGGTAAGATCTATAAAATGCCAAATCTAAGATTTGTCCGTGAGTGAGACACTGTGCTAGGGTCAGGCTTATTCAAATGATCTAGACGTAGGATTATTTAGGACGCTTTGGTTGTAAGAAACAAAAACCAACTCAAGCTGGCTTAAGCAAAAATGCATAATTTATTATTTACAAGCATATTTATACAAGAATAATACATTTTATTATACATACATACATACATACATAATAAATACAATTTATTATTAACAAGCATCTCTTGTTAACCCTAAAGGCAAGAGTGTAGCCAGCCTTTTGAAAGGTTGAACCAAGGAAACAGAGGTCTGTCAGCAACCCAGATGGGGCTTTATCTTTCCATGGACCCTGCTCTTCTCTCTAAAGAACAGTTCCCATGCTTCCCAGGACACATGGCAGGTAGAAGATGGCCACAAAAGTGTTCCCAAGCTTCCGTCTCCTTTGCCCAACGCCCAGCCTAGACAGAGCCAGAAACTCTGACACCGTTTCTAAGTTCCAGAAGATCACCTGAGTGGCCCAGCTTGGATCAGCACCTATCCCTGGTCCAAGTAATAGTGGCCATTAGAATGGGGACACATTACGCAAACATGACAGTGTGTGGGGAGCAGCCCTCAGAGCAAGGGAGGGAAATCATAAGGTCATGGGCTGGACAGACGCTCCAAAGCTGTTTACTACGGACGGGATCCCAGCCCTGAAAAAAACAGAGTCAGCGGGCAAGATAGGCAGATACACTCAGAGTCACCATCTTGCCTTGTAAGGGCCCCGAGAGAGGTGTGTGTACTGAGACAGCTCAGCTGGCCAGCAACCAACTTTGTCAAAGAAGACCAAGAAAAGCAACCATTCTAACGACTGTACGAAAAACTCTCAGAACCTCAGAGATAGTTTCAAATGATACACATTGTGTGTGTACATACACACATATGTGTAACAAAGGCTTTAAGGCAAATGTTATTATAATTAAAATTTTAGATAATGAAATTATAGAGGCACCATTCTTTGACATTCACGACTGCGGAGTATTATTTAGATGTATTTGGGGGGGGATTATAGTAATGTTTTTCTATATAAAATTAATGTACAAAATTCAAAATGAAGACAGACCAGGGAGGTTTTTAATTTTGTAACCAGGAAGAAATAAGATTGTAAGGACCGGGGAGGCAGTGCGGTCTAAGGGAAAGAGCATTCTTATCAGAAACATGTGCATTTGAAGCCCAGCTCTGAAATCTACTGGCAGTGTTTTGCTGGGAAAGTTGTATATCCTCCCTACTCCTCATTTCTCATCACAAACTGAGGTCGATAATACCACTCTTAGAGGCCTTGAGAATACTGAGAGGCACAACTGAGGTGCGTCAGAGCATGTCACTCCTCTGCTCAGCAGCAGAGTGGCCAGAGTCCTTCCTATGTCCTGGAAGGACCAGCATGACCCTCTCACCACCCACCCTGTGCCATTCAGTATCTGCCCCCTTTGTCTGCTCCCCCACATTCCCTCTTGGACTCCTCTCCAGTGATACTCACTTCCTTACTGTCCCTCAAACGCTTCGGGCAGGCTTCCACATCAGAGGCTGACACCTGCTGTTTCCTCTACCTGGAAGCCCTTCCCCTTAACAGCTTGAAGACTAACCTCTTACCTTCTCCAAAGCTTTGCCCAAATGTCATCTTCTGTAACCACCTTATTTAAAACTGCAACACCACTCCCCAGCATGTCCTACCCCCTCTTGCTTTTTCTCTGTGATATGGATGCCCTTTAATTGAGCATGTAATTTTCTTATTTGTTTTACTTATTGTCTGTCTTTCCCCCACCAGAATGTAGTCTTTCTGAAAGTGTGGAATTTGTATATGTTCAGTTCACTGACTATAGTATCTCAGCATCTGAAACAGTACCTGGCACATAGTAGACAACGCAAAAATTTATTCAGTGAGTGAATGAATACATGAAAGCACCTAAAACAAAACTCAGCACATAGTAGGTGCTCAATATCACTTCTTTCTTTCCTTACACATCTGAAATGATTGCTTTTCCTCACGTCTTCATTAGGTATTAGCTGTAACTGATGTTTTCTTTAAACCCAGAGCATGCTCCATATTCAGGCTACCAATATGTCAGGAGTTTTTCTCTAATCTGTATTTCTATCCTTGCTTTTTTTTTTTTTTTTTTTTTTACATGTTGCATGGACATAGAAGGTGCTCCATAAATATCTGCTGAATTGACTTATATATCCAAGTCCCAGGAAAGGACATAAAATAAACGTTCTGCCCACAGCTGGCAACACTTGCCAGCTCCAATTCTTGATGGAGCCTTGATTACACTGAGGAATCCGTACACTGAGAAGGAATGAAGATGAGCATATACTCGGGCATCAGACAGGAGAAAGGCTCTGTATTCATATGCTCCTGGAGTGGACATCTGTTGTTTTGGTCTGTCAGCTCCTTTAAAAGAGCTACTACTCTCCACTGCAGTCATATCATTCCAGCAAAGCTGCCAATTTTGGGCCAGCCCTGCCCCCTGCCCTCTACTAAGGCACCCTGACCAGCCAATTACACTGTCCCTTTCCTCAGTGAGTGATACTGTGGTGGCCCAATCAAAGTCCTCTTGCCCCCTAAGAAAATGATTAACTGGCAGAGTAAAGTTTTTGTGTTTTTTAAGTAATTACATGAAAGGATTTGTATCAGTGGCCACAGATTTTTCTGTATCAGTGGCCACAGATTTTTCACTTTTCTGCAGCAGTCTGTCCACAACAGAAGAGACATTCAGAGAGAGAGAAAAGATGAGAGAGAGAGAGAGAATGTGAACAAAAGCAAAACCTGCTGTATCCCAAAACTTAGAACACCTGCTGACACACAGTAAGCACTCAATAAATATTTGTCGAAGGAACTGTTGAAGGGGAGAAGGAAGAAGAGAGAGAGAGAACTGGTGACTTCATTTGTGTCCAGTTCCAGACACTTATTCATTTTTTTCCTGCATTTATTTATGGAGTTAGCACCACATGCTACATGCTCTGTGGGTAGCTGATACTAGAATAGTGAACATACCAACATGCTTCCGCCCTAAATGAGCTTATATGCTAGTGGAGAAGGTAAACAACAAACAAAATAATTAGGGCTTGCTGTAAATCAAACTCCTCCACAAAGAATGCCTTGGAAGACCATGAGATCACCCACATCCTGGGCCTCTTGGGGACAAGCTTCCCAGCTCACAATAACTGCCTAGCTATGCAACCTGCCTCCAGTTGTCAGGGTGTATCCCCAGTGGTGATGTCTATTCCACGTGGCTCCACACTTTGGCTATGCTGAGACATTCCATCTCTCTCCCAGCACAAACTGAGAATTTTGACCCGAGACACAGACTGGGATGCATTACAGTTGAGTTGTGTTCAAGTCAAACTTCTAGAGCAAACTTTAAGAATTCCTGCTGCTGAGGTCCAAAGGCTGTCCCTGGTCCTTGACCATTCTGAGACTTGGCCAGTTGATTCTCTGGATTCTGCTAACTTCCCCTGGGCCCCTAACTACACTTCCATTTTTGCTTAAGCTAACCAAAATTGGGATCTATTTTTGCAACCAAAAGAAACTTCACTAAAACAAAACCGTTTCCTCAACTCCCAGGAGAATTGAGACAAAGAAAAGAAAGTAAGTAAAATATTATAGTGCTTTGGGATTTTCATAAGACTTTCCCCTGGCACACTTCCTCTTCACATCCCAGCATTCAGGAAGAAGGCATCATTATTTACTCTCACCTACAGATGCAGAATCCTACCCTCAGTAATGTTAACTATTATTTTAGGGTTTTGAGATTAGAGAGGCTTCGTTTTAAACTCAAGTGTTGTCCCTGGGTGTGTGATTTGAGCAAGTTGTTTAACCTCTGTGAGTCTCAGTTTTCTCAAGGGTAAAATAGAGAGGCAGTTAATAGCATTTCCACAGAGTTGTGTGGATGAAATCAGATCTTGGATGGGAAGCTCTGAGCATTGACTTGGCCTTTAATAGCTGCCTAAGTGTTCAGAATCCACTGCCACTATACTTGTACACCCCATATATGTTTGCAAATGTGCATTCCCATACACACACACACACACACACACACACACACACACACCACACACACAGGACTTGTGCAGGCATAAGGGACTAAACAGCATTTTGAAACTTGGTCTTCTGACTCCAGAAGCTCCATGCTTTTTACTACCCGCAAGTTGCAGAGAGGATGGTGGAGAGACCCAAGTTTACATTATCGAAAAACTTGGGCTTATTTAGTCTGGAAAAGAGTCTAGAGAATATCTGAAGGGTTATCACAGGGAACAGAGACCAGACTTGCTCTGTGAATTCTCAGAAGCAGAACTAGGCCAACAGGTGGCAGTTACCAGATCTCTGCCTAGCATGAAGAACTTTCTCGGAGCCAACACATGCGGCCTTGCAGAGAGGTGTTGAGACCCCCATCACTGGCACTAAGCAAGCTGGCTGTGTGACCTACGTGGAAGGTATGTCAACAGAATACATGCATGAGACATAAATTCCTCCAGGCCCTGATATCCTAAGAGCCTTTTTGGGTACAAGTGTACAACTGAGATTGCCTGGTAAGACACTATGTCTCAGGGGTCAGATCTCACAAGCAGTAGGTTCCCATGGACAGACCAAGGTGTTGCTGGACTGTTGCAAGATGAAGTAGAGAGGCTGGGCCATTTGTTGTATTTGACATGAGTCTTGGATTCCTCATGTCTCATCTCTCTAATAACTGAGACCAATTATATGATCATTACACAGTCCCCCACAGTAGCTGGGGAGCAGCATGACCAATGTCCCCTGTCAGCCTCAAGAGCCTCTGGATTGAGTTTGTCTCCTCCACGGGACTCCTAGAAGAGTGCCTGGCCCTGGGCAGCCTTTCAGGAAGAGCCAGCCTCCCTCTGAATAAGAGTCATGACTTTAAGTGGGAAACAGTATATTGAGAAAGCTGCAAACCCATTATCAGGACCCTAAGAATCTAGATTCAAATCGAACTTTGTCTATGACTCAAGTCAAATCACTTTAGTGATAACTCCACTATTAAGTTCCTCATCTGTGACACCCTGAGTGGCTGGGGGTTGATGTGAGAAGAAACACCCTTTAGCATGATGCCTAGAGGACAGTGAATGCCCAGGAAATAGCTGTCCATCCACCCTCCATCCCCAGCTAACTCTCTCCTCATCCTTTCCTGCTTGCTTTCCCTCTTCCTCCAGTTCCCACTGGGCTGGCAGTCCCAACCGGGCTAGCAGACTCTCTTTCCATATTGATCATCCTAATTCCCCAGGGTCAGTGCTTGACCATCTAAAAAGCCCCATTCATACACCTTACTGCATTTTTTCCTACAGGATTATCTCACACTACTGCCCCTTGCACTTACTCGCAGCATTCTGGGTAACACCCACCACCATCTACTCCACAACAGGCCAGGCCCTTCAATCATCTCTGGCCTTTGCATTTGCTGTTGCCTCTGCCTGGGATACCTCCCCTAACCCCATTCTCCTCGGACCTGGCTCCTACTCACCACAGGGGCTTACTCACATGTCACCTCCAAGGGGCCTTCCCTGCCCACCCTATGTAGATTCCTCCAAAGTACTCTTGGTCACATCATCCCATTTTAACTCTCTCAGAGTACTGATCATAATCTATAAATCTATTCTGCATCTACTTTTTAATTTTTTGTTATAAAAGGCTGCCCTTTCAGAGCATAAACTCCATGAAAGAAGGGCCCTCAACTCTCGTGCTCATTGTTGTACCCCAGAGCCTACCAGGGTGAGTGCACTCAGATCATGATGAAGGAATGGGTGCATGAACGAATGAACGAATGCTGGAATTGTCATCCCACTTTATGGATGAGGAAACTGAAGCTCAGAGGAGACTTGCCCAATCTCTTGCAGGACTGTGTGTCTGCCTCTCTTCTAACAACCCCGTGCACCCCTGGGTTTCTTCTTGGAGGCTGGTGAGTGAACCTGACCTTGGAGAAGAATAGGCCAGACCTCAGCAGAGCATTCCTGGCCCAGAACCCCAGGAACACAATATTATTAGTGCTACCAGGTGCCAGGCACTGTGCTATTCATCTCAGAAAAGGAAACGGAGGCACTGAGAGGTCAGAGTGCCTGTGTAAAGTCCTGGTAGAGCAGGTCTGCAAACCCAAGACTGTCAAGCCGGTGAACCACAGTGTGGAGCTGCTTCCTCTCTCCAAGACTGCTCCCCTCCTTTGTCTTCTCTCAGCTCCAGCTCCTGTGACCTGCAGGCTAGCAACAGACCATAGGAGACATGGGCTTGCCTTTGAGTTTAAATGGAGCCGGAAATCTTAGAATCTCTGAAAGCAAAAGAGAACAACTGCTTTCGAAGAGGCGCCCACCTGTAATTGGCACGGCCCGGTCGCATCTCCCTCAATTTGTAACGAGGCAGAAATCCTGTTGAAGTCCCTGGAAGGCCCTCCCTGCTTAACGAGGACACGATCCAGCCCTGGGCGGTTCCGGCCGCTTTCAAAGCCACAGCCCAGAGCCAGTTTTAATGATCACGGAAGGAACTTCTGAGAGAGTTGTAAGGGGAGGACGGGATAATTGCACTAGAAATATATGCCACTGACGACAATGGCCCACTGGCCCCAGGCTCTTCGGGAGACGTGGCCTTTGAGGTCATCTCCTCTGGCACCTGCTCTGATTCTCTCTGACTCTCTGCTCCAAGATAATTATGAAAGATAGTATAATCCCCTCCACCACTGTCTCATAGATCTCTACCTCCCACCCCAATGAAGCTGCTGAAAAAAAAATCATTCTTAGTGGCCAAGTTTAATGGAAATACAGTGGGTTCAGAAGCGGGAGGGTTGACCATGCTTCTCACCAGCTGTGTGACCTTTAACAAGTTACTTAGCCTCTCTGAACCCACTTTCTCAGCTGGAGAAAAAATATCAAATTATACCTATGTGATGGTCCATCTAGAATGTCGGTGACAGTGCCTGGCACAGGGCAGGTCTGCTAGGAGCAGAGAAAGAAAGATGTGACATTTTGACCTAGTGCTGTTGTATATTTCTGGTCTCCAGAAATTCATTCACGCCCGCATGACAAAATTATTAATATGTTAATTTTCTTCCTCCTGTCCTCTCCCACCTCCCCGACATCCCCTACCTGCTAAACATGATGTTGTCTTTGCACATTCAACTTCTCCCTGGCTCCACCCTCCAGGGAGACGTCTGTCTTTGTCAGATTTCCATGCTGCTGGTCTGAGAGAAGGGGTAGGGTTCAAACACCACCTCCTCCCGGTGGCCTCTACTGCCCCCCCCCCCCACATCTTTTCTAATGACTAGAAACGCAATAGAGATTTGGTCTGCTCTGTTCACAGCCAGATACTGACATCTATTACAATCCCATCACCTACATATTTGTTAGCATCAAGAGATATTTGTTAAATAAATGAAAGAACTGGTTCTCCACCAGCTGTGGTCTTGCCCCTTCCCCCAAGGGATATTGGCGACGTCTGAAAATATTTTTGGATGCCACATCCGGGAGGCAGTGCTACCGGCATCTAGTGGGTAGAAGCCAGGGATATTGTGAAGCACAGAATGATACACAGGACAGCAGAGGATTACCCAGTCCTGGGTGTCCACAGGGCCAAGCTTGAGAAGCATGCTCCACTCCACGTCCAGCCAGCAATGCCTTCAATATCCACCTGTGACCATCCTGGGGCAAGACACTGTTGTTTCCCACTAGTTACCCTGCAGCACCCTCCTGTCATATCTCCCTGTTTCTACTCTTGGTTCACTGAAATCTATTCTCCATAGAGCAGCCAAAGTAATGTTTTAAAAATCAAGTCAGTTTCCTACTAAAGACCTTGCAAAAAAAACAAAAACAAAAACAAAAACAAAAAAACCCACAAAACCTTTGGCTTCTCATTGCCCTGTGAAGAATATCCAAACTCCTTACTGTGTTTTACAAAACCCTACATGATCTGGCCTCCACCTGCTTCTCAGTCCTCAATTCCTATTCCTCACCTCCTCACTCACTCAGCTCCACGCACACCGATATTCTCTTTCTCTAACTGATGGTTCTCAAAGTGTGGTCTTTGGTCCAGCAGCAGCCCCCAAAAGTGGTTAGACATGCAAATTCTCCAGTCCTCTTTCCACCCCTACCACCTGCACAGAAACTCCAGCGATAGGGCTAGCAATCTGTGGATTACCAAGCGCTCCAGGCAATTCTGATGCATTTTCAAGTTTCAGACCCAATGACCTAACAGGCTCACCACTACCTCAGGACCTTTGCTCCTGCTCTTCTCTGTCTAGAATATTCTTCCCCTGTCTCTTCATGTGATTAAATCCTAGTCATTCAGGTATGAATTCAATTGACAGTTCCTAACCCAAGCCTTCCCTGAACACTCTACTAGGGTTGGCCTCTGATCCAAGTTAATATCACATTACATCATTATAGGCATTATTTTATTAAAATTGTAATAGTCACTTATTTCTAATTACTTTCTCTCTCCTTCACTGAAAGTAAGCTCCATTGAAGAGCAGGAATTTTGTCTTGTTCACTGCTCCATCTCTAGTGCTCAGAGCAGTAATTGTCAAAATATTTATTAAAGGAATGAATAAGTAAGTGGAAAATCTAGTTAACAGTGAGAAGAGAAACTAAAAAAGAAACAAAAGAAGCTATCAATTTATATGATAATGAGAAGTGGGGGGCAGAGAAATATAAAATACTCAAACTGGGGCATTTAAGAAATTTTGGCTTTGGAAAGATGAAGGAAGTGGGGACTTAGAAGGAAAAAAGGGAGTTTTGAGAAGTGTCACTACAGGAGCTGTACGACACACACAGAGACTCAGTTCCCCCAAAGCCTCTGATGTCTGCCACGTAGAGTGTGACCTCATGCAGAGGTGACCCAGAGCCCTGGAACTGAAGAGGTTTACTCATGAACCTCCTGCATTCATTTAACACACAGGAAAGCCGCTCTAAAAGCCGAGCCCTGGGAGAAACACTGAAAAGAATTAGACACGAACCGTGTCTTCAAGAAGCTTACAGTGTAATATGGGGGCCAACATGTACACAAAGGCACTGGTGGGAAAAGATGGGCCATGCTAAGAGAGAAAGCATCTTCTTGGTGCTTTACATAAAGTACCTCATATGATGCCCACAGAAGGTAACTATCCGCCTTCTACAGATGATCATAAAAATAGTAACATTGGTTGAGCATCGGGTCTGTTTTAAGCTACATGCTTTCTAGGAATTTCCATTGACTTCTCACTGACTCCTAGGAGGTGTTTACATCACAGTCTCCTTTGTACCAATGAGAAAATTAAGCCTCAGAGAGCCGACGTGATTTGTATAAGGTGATAGAATACCTCTGCTCAAAAGAAAAAAACTCGGGATCCCTGTTCTCACTGGATGTCATGGAGAGACCATTGTCAGCTTTATACAAGGAAGAAATTGCCAACCAGCATGGCTGTCTGACAGTGTAGCGGGTTAGCTCGTGAAATAGTGAGTTCTCTTTTGGCATACACATCCAAACAGAAACTAGATATTAATTTTTCTAGGATAATGTAGTGATTGCTGTGAATACAGGGATATTAAACCAATGACTTCTAAGTTTCTGGATGTAAGATCTCATGACTCTATTCTTAGATGCATGGCTTTGGGACAGTCCTCCATAGATCACATTTTCTTCTCATGGGATCGTATGACCATTAAGGTTCCTTCTAGACCTTGCATTCAAAGGTCTTGGCTGTTTTGTTTTTTTTTTTTTTTTTATTTGAGAGAGAGAGAGAGAGAGAACGCACAAGTGGGGAAGAGGGGCAGAGGAAAATAGAGAATCTTAAGCAGGCTCCACACTCAGCATGGAGCCTGACACAGGGCTCTGATCCCACGACCCTGGGATCATGACCTGAGCTGAAATCAAGACTTCAACGTTCATCCGAGTTACCTAGGCACCCCTAAAGGTTATCCATTTTAAAGGACAGACATGGAGGCCAGGTTCACTTTGACCAGGTTTTTGGCAACCCTCAGTGAGAGTCCTGTCCAGCCAAGGGAGCTAGGAGATTTGAAACTTTACTTCCTTCCTAATTTTGCCTCCGGCTGCCCACAAGCAAATCCAAATTGTGGAAAATTCCAGGCGGCAAAATACAGGTCTAATGACAAAGTCTTTTGGAACCATTCCCACAGCTGGCTTGGGAACCTGTACTTCCCCACACACCAACTCCATCCCCGCCCCACCCCCCAAAAAATTCACTTTATTAGAATTCCAATTATGCTCCAGTGATCTCAAATCCCCAGAATTCCTTTATCCCAGGGCAAGAGTAATTGGATTTTTCTCTTCCTAAGCCTCAGCCGCCCCTCCACTTCATCAGCATGCTCGGCTCTGGGCCCACCCGGCCCTGGGAAGGAATTGAAAAGATGCCATGCAGCTTTATGAAATCATATATAAGATCTTTAAGGATGCTTTCTGCAGTGGAGGGGGAGTTTTTATTTTTCGATAAATCACTTCCAGTCTTCAGATAACAATTTTACAGTCTGTTAAGGTCCTGAGGTAGAATTTATGATTCTGGGGGATTGCTTCCTCTTTCTAATATGGCCCTTTCTTCTGTCTTCCCCACCCCACTGTCTTCTTGGCGGATCCAGGAAAGGGGGATGGGAGGGGAGGAAGCTGAGCCAATTACTGCCCCCACCTGTGCACGCAGCTTCCCCCACACATACTGTGCTTTGTATCTGAGAAGCACGTTAACATCACTCATGTTTATTCATCTTCATGAAGAGGCTGAAAACAGGCTGAACAGGTATTCCTGGTCCCATTTTCTCGATGAGGACACTGAGGCTCCCAAGAGAGGCAGGATTCAATCTCACTTTTTCTGATTCCAAGTCCAAGGCCCTTTCTAACACCACCGGGATGGCCTACTAATAACATGTGGCCTCATTTCTATTCCTGAGTTCACAAGGGGACCCAGGTTGGAAGGGCTGAACTTCCCAAATGATAGGCTAAGAATCAAAGAGTGATAATGGGGGAGAACTGTCCTCCTTTCCAATCCCACAGCCAGCAGGAGATGGAGGTGGTAAACCTATTAGGCAAACATTTGCAATCTTCTTTAATCCACCTTACAAGCTACTGTCAAAGTTATTTCCTCCAAGAATGAGTGTGACTGGGTCACCTGATTGTATAAAAGCCTTCAGTTTCTTTTGTGCCTAAAGGAAAAAAATTCTAGAGTTGAAAGGAAACTTGACGACCATCTAATCCACATTCTAAACTATACAGTAATGAGCTCTACCAACCATACTGATATCCCCCAGGCCTCTGCTTGAGTAACTCCAGTGATGGGAACCTTATCACCCTTTCCATTCCTTCTTTCATTTACTTGCCTTCTTTTATATAAACAACAGATATTTACTGGACAAGCATGAATTAATTCTGGGAATACAATCCTAAATATCACATACTCAATCAGTGGTTAAGAGAAAAATTCTGAAGGCAGACTGTCTGGGTTTAAATTCCAGCTCCAACACTTTGTTGCTATATAACCTGGGCAATTACTTAACCTCTCTTTGGCTCAATTTCCCTGTATGTAAAATAAGGATAAGAATACTATCAACCTGGCACATTGTAAGCACTGAATACATGGGAGCTAGCAACATAGATAAGTAACCAGGCATCTACAATGAAGTATGTGTACAGAAAGCTGTGGGAACATCTGATCCATTGGGGGTGGTGGCCAGGGAAGGCTTCCTGAAGGCAATGACCTGTAAGTGAGACACTATAGCCAAGCAGGAGTTGTCCAGTCAAAGAAGAAAAAACTTTCAGGAAGAGGAAATGGAAATGCAGACACTGGCCTGGAATGAATAGAAAGCATGGAGTGTTCAAAGAATTATAAGAATTCAGCATATCTGGAACAGAGGGGGCAAGGCAGGGATGTGAGCTGACCATTTCCTTTTTGGAGAGCTTGATCATGGGAAAATCTTGTCTATGTCTGGATCCCTGGCACAGCACTTAAAGTTTCTGCAGTGTGGCCCCAACTTACTTTCGCAAATTTATCTCTCAGCTTTGTACATGTCTATCAAAAAGAATTGTGTCTTGCCACATCTAGGCCTTTGCTTATGCTCTTTCCCTTTCCTGGAGTGTTTCCTATAGTGGGCATTCAGGGATTTGGATTTTCTCAGGCCCCCTTCACATCATCTGTTGCTTACAGAATCCCTCTTTCTGTTTTTGTTTTTGTTTTTTTTTTAACATTTATTCATTTTTTGAGAGACAGGGACAATATGAGTGGGGGAAGGGCAGAGAGAGAGGGACATACAGAATCCAAAGCAGGCTCCAGGCTCTGAACTGTCAGCACAAAGCCCGACACAGGGCTCAAACTCACAAACTGTGAGATCATGACCTGGGCTGAAGTTGGATGCTTAACTGACTGAGCCACCCAGGCACCCCCCAAATCCCTCTTTTTTTTGGGGCACCATTCCATGTGATTCAGGTGGCTTACCTTAATATAACACCACTTCTGGGCTGTGTCCCACAAAATGGCCCACTCACTGGCCATAGTGCTGACTTCAGAGATGGACAATAACCCAAGACAAACTATCCAGAGTCCTCCCTTGAATTTTCCATTGGAACTCCTAACCCCTGGGTATTGCTCAACTGAGAGGACATGAGTTTGGGGCTGCTGGACCATCTTGCCTGCCCTTCAAAAGGAATCATCCTGATGAATAATGCCAAGGAGGGAAAAGCAGAGCCATGAGATGACAATAGAGAGAGAGGCAAGATAATATCATCTGAGCCCCTGGATGGAGACCTGCCTAGAACCAGCAGTTGCTGGACTTCCAAATTTGTTCTCTTTTTCTTAAACTCCTTGAATTAGATTTTTGCCACTTGAAACCAAAAAGGTTCTAATGCACTTTCTGATTCCTTTGTCCCCTGTCATAGCTTAGCACAGTTACCAACTTTTCCATGATTATCTCATCCAGAAACAATGCCCATCCTCCCTTCCACCTCACCATGTTCTTTTTAGTCACAGACACCCAGGTTTGCAGTAGCCAATTGACCTTTATCACATCTACCTTCTCTGCTAGAAATGGTACATATATCCAGTTTAGCATCTGTAGACAAGCAGCTTTGTATCCCCATGGTGAGTAGTATAGTATCCACTACAGAACAGATGTTCAGTAAATGTTTGTGGAGAAAAGGAAGAGAAATGTGAATGAGAAGCATTGGACATGGCGATTCAAACTCCGGGTCCAATATTTCCTAAATGGGTATCCTTGGAAAAGCCACTTATCTCCTCCAGTCTCAGTTTCTATACCCCTTTACTTCATATATAGAGATAATATTTTTAAAGTCATTTCAGGATGGACTAAAAGAATGCATGTTACATATTCTTAATTACCAAAACATGGAAGCAACCAAGATGTCCTTCAGTAGGTGGATAAACTGTGATCCATCCAGACAATGGAATATTATTTAGTGCTAAAAATAAATGAATTATCAAGCCATGAAAAGACATGGAGGAAACTTAAATGCCTATTACTAAGTGAAAGAAGCCAATCAGAAACGTCTACAGACTGGATGACTCCAGCCATATGACATTCTGAAAAAGGCAAAACTATGAAGACCATAAAAAGACCAGTGATTCCAAACCGAGGGTGTGGGGAGTGGAGAGATGAATGGGCATAACACAGAGGATTTTCAGGGCAGTGGAAATTCTCTGCATGGTATTATAATGATGGATATATGTCATTAGCCATTTGTCCAAACCCATAAATGTATAACACCAAGAGCGAACCCTAAGATAAATTATGGACTTGGGGTGATGTGTCAATGTAGGCTCATCCCTGGTAAAAAATGTACCATTCTGGTGAGTAATGTTGACAATTGGAGAGGCTACACATGTATGGGGGCAGGGATAATATGGGAAATCTCTTTGCCTTTCCCTCAATTTTGTTCTAAATCTCAAATATTTCTTTTTTTTTTATTTTTTTAACGTGTATTTATTATTGAGAGACAGAGAGAGACAGAGTGTGAGCAGGGGAGGTTCAGAGGGAGAGGGAGACACAGAATCTGAAGCAGGCTCCAGGCTCTGTGCTGTTAGCACAGGGGCCGATGCAGGGCTCCATCTCACGAACTGCGAGATCATGACCTGAGCGGAAGTCAGACGCTTAACCGACTGAGCCACCCAGGTGCCCCATAAACCTCAAATACTTCTAAAAAAAAAATAAAAGAAAGTCTTAAAAATAATAAAATGGTAAATGCTATTCAAAGGTTTTCAAAAAAAGAATGCATGTTGTATGCTTTGTAAAATGTAGAGACAATTTAAGTAAGTTAAAACTTCAGTCAAGGAGTAAGGTGTCCAGGATTCTGAGTTCAAGACATCTCTGAGACTAATGATTTATGTGACAAGTTGATTACCTTTTCTGTTTACTCATTTACAAAATAAGGTCAGAGAGGAGAGGACTAGGTGAGTTTTAGGAACATTTTATGATTCTATGATGTGAAACCATCATTTCCTGATAGCTTAGCACTTGGCATATTAATTTGTTTTCAACGTTTTTTATTTATTTTGGGGACAGAGAGAGACAGAGCATGAACGGGGGAGGGGCAGAGAGAGAGGGAGACACAGAATCGGAAACAGGCTCCAGGCTCCGAGCCATCAGCCCAGAGCCCGACGCGGGGCTCGAACTCACGGACCGCGAGATCGTGACCTGGCTGAAGTCGGACGCTTAACCGACTGCGCCACCCAGGCGCCCCGCACTTGGCATATTAAAATCTACCCCAATTAAGGCACATGGTTGGCTCAGTCGGTTAAGCATTCAACTCTTGATTTTGGCTCAGGGCATGCTCTCGTGGTTTGGGACTTTGAGCCCTGCATTGGGCTCTGTGCTGAGAACCTGAAGCCTGCTTGGGATCCTCTCTCTCCCCTTCTCTCTCTGTCCCCACCCTCACGCAAAAATAAATACACTTTAAAAAAATCTCCCCCATGTCAATAGAGGCAAGATATTACTCCAGGATTCTGAGGATGAGCAGAGTCCCCTTTTGTCATTACTTCCTATCAATATAATATTTTATTAAGGGCTTAAATTTGACAAGAATCATGAGAAGTAATTATTTATTCTCATTTATTCTCATATCATTTCTCATTTATTCTTAAAAATAATTCTGTGACACAGAATCTATTCTCTCCTTTCTAAAAACAGAGAAACTGAGGCATAGAAACATTAATAACTTGCCTGAGCCCCAAAGCTAATACTGTCATTCAAACCTGGGCAGCCTGCTTCCAAAGCCCATATTCTTAACCATTACACTGCACTGCCTCCCTATGAGTCCCACTGTATCACTTGACAAAGGCTGAGAAAGGGAATTCTGTATCTGCTCCAGGTGGCCCCTGCAGTACTGGCCACGCTGACAGTCCAGGGTGCTGGGGGGCCTACATCGAGCGGGAATGCCATGCTGCTAATGGAAGAAAATGTAATTATAGAGCATAATTACAGTGTATCGCATTCTGTAATTACACTGACAGTATTTAATATAGAACATATTCTGGAGCTAAATGGAATGGAAACACCCCCCAAACAGAACAGTCAGAGCTGCTAAGAACCTGTCTCTTGACATTATGGAATCGTAAAACCTCTACATCACGTTTCCATCTTCCTGGAAAATGCGTTGTCCACCCATGGTCCACGCCTTAACTTGGTGCTCTCAAGCCCTCATCCCCACATCCTGAAGACCTTATCTCTCAGAGCTGCCCCATCCACTCCAACTCCACTGCTTCTCTCCTCCTTCAGACACTGTCATCTCTCCTCTACTATATTTCTGTAACTTTCCAACTGGTCCTTTGGCCTTCCAAGATGCCCTGTGGGTCATCCTCCACACTATAGCTGAGGGAATCATCCCAGAATGCAAATCTTACCATGTCATTTCCTTGCTTAAAACTTGTCAGTGGCTGCTCATCGCTGAGTGCAAGCACCTTTGCTCAGCACATTGAACCTTGGCAACCTGGCCTGTGCTCCTTATCCTAACCTCATCTCCCATATTCCCTTGCTTCAGCCATTCTGAACTATCCATGCAGATTCTGGAATCTCTCATTTCTCTCCATGTTGGTGCATATTATCCTCTGCCTGAAATGTTTTCCGTCCACATTTTCTCTAACTCATACTCCTCCTTCAGGAACAGCTCACATGGCATCATCCCCTAAAAGACTCCCCTGACCCCCACACTGGGTTGATTACCACTGATAAGTGCTTCTTCAGCTTCTAGCAGAAAACTCACCCCACTGTGTCATAATTGTCTATTTTCTTCTCAGTCTCCCCATCAAAACTAGGAGCACTTAAGGGCAAGGATTGTGTTTTGGTTTTGTTTTGTTTTTATTTCTATATCCCCAATGCCTAGAATGATGCCTGGCATACAGTAATGTTCTACGTTTCTTAAATAAATGGATGAATGAATAGATGGATGGATGGATGAGAAACATATTTAAACAATTGTATGCAAGCAGCAAGATCTTATTTCTATGACTAGCTATAATTCCACAGAATTATGAAGAGTCACAAATTGAAAAACCTTTTAGACCTTCCTTTCCTTTTAAAAATGAGGGAAAAAAGAGCACCAAAGAAGTGAAGAAAATTGCTCCAGCTCACACAGCAAGTATATGAAAGTCTAGGAAAGAAAAGAGGCCTTTCAACTCCAAGGGTAGCACTGTTCCGTTGTATGGTAAAATATTTACCTATGTATAGCCAAAGAACTAGGCTACAGGGAAGGGGTATGAGAAAATTTTTAAATGTTAGTATCAGAAATAATTTGGGTGCAAATTTTGTCTCTAGGTTGTGTGGATTGTAACATTTAGCATCACAACCTTTATGATTTTCCTTATGTAGGTCCTCGTAAAAGAAAAGAAATCTATTTTCCACTTAAGTGTGGGCTCCACGGGGCTTTCTCACAGTCACTGGCTGCCCCAGGGGTACATGCACACGCAAGAGAAAAGACAAAAATGAATGAAGCAGCTACAGAAAACATATCTCTAGTTCATCTGAAAAGATGAATGTGTCTAAGACTTTGTTTATTTAGAATACCAAATACCTACTTGCACTTGTGAAATACTCCAGAGACCAAAAGTCCAAGAACTAATTCACACAACAATGGGCTCTCTCTTCCTCCCCACCTATTTGTTCATTCATCCAACAATTGTTACTTGAGTACTAACTACATGCCAGGCACTAGGATTCCAGCAGTGCATGAAACAGAACCCCTACCCTCACTGAGTCTCCATTACACAGGCCATGTTGCTGGATGATAAAGCACCTGCCACTGCAGCCAGATAGCTTGAGTTCAAATCTCAACTCTGCCACCAAATGCTGGTTGAATTTGGGCAAGTCGCTTGGCTTCCTAGTCTATTAAATAGGGACATAATTAGACTCCTCCTCATAGTGCTATTGTGAGGACCAAATGAAGCAATGTAAGTAAAGTGCTTAGAACTGTGGGTGGCATATACCACGTTACAATAGACAACAGCTTCGGGGCACCTGGGTGGTTCAGTCAGTCAAGTGTCAGACTTTTCAGCTCAGGCCATGATTCGAGCCCCACATCAGGCTCCCTGCTTATCAGCGCAGAGCCTGTTTCAGATCTTCTGTCCCCGACTCTCTCTCTGCCCCTCCCCTGCTTGCTCTCTCTCAAAAATAAATGAAACATTTTTTAAAGTTAAAAAAAATAAACAATAGCTTCTATTTTCTATTTGCATGCCATCAGAGAAGTAGAATGATAAAGCTGCAAGGAGTCAGAGAGGAGACAGTCCCACACTTATTTCACAGATAGGGAAATGGCATCTCAGAGAAGACAAGCAGCATGTCCCAGGTCACACAGCATATTGGTGTCAACCTCAGTTTTACTCCATTTCTTTCCTCTTCTTTTTCTTTTTTCTTTTTTTTTCTTTTTTTTTTTTTTTTTGAGGTAAACAGTGGTTGGATATCACCAACTTTATTTTTATTTTATTTTTTTAAATATAATTTACTGTCAAATTTGCTAACATACAGTGTATAAAGTGTACTCTTGGTTTTGGGGTAGATTCCCATGGCTCATTGCTAGTTGTACTCCATTTTTAGGCTATCCTTATGTAAATGACCCAAGAGACCCTGGCCTGGCACTGCTAGCCTCATAGACCTGGGTTCAAGACCTGAACCTAGCTCTTCCTGGCTCTATAACCCTAGACAGTTTATTTAATCTCTTTGAATCTTCATTTTCCCATCTGGAAAATGGGTATGATATGCTACTGATGATGATGATAGTGTTAATAATAGTAACAATTCTTCCTTCACAGTTGGGGGGGGGGGGCTTTAATAAGATATTGGATGAGATAAGGGTGTATTAACTGTAAAGGACGATGCTGTCCAGTACTAACTATAGGTGGCTATGAGCACTTGAAATGTGGCTAATGTGGCTGAGGAAGTAAATCTTTAATTTTAGTTAAATTCAATTTAAATTTGAAAGCTAATACTCAATTCAGTTATTGGAAAACTTCCAAGTATTCACAATGTGGTTGTGTGAATTCACTTTTTTTTCAGCTGTCTATTTTATGAAATCTTAATACAGATCAAATGTTTCTGATGAAAAATTAGCATCCAAATTGAAATGTAAAAGTATAAAATACAGGCAAGATTTCAAAGACTTAGTGTAAAAAAAGAATACAGAGTTTTTCAATTTTTATCCTGGTAACACATTCAAAAGATAATCTTTTGGTTGTATTGGATTAAATAAAATTTATTTTTGGGATGCCTGGGTGGCTCAGTCGGTTGAGCGTCCGACTTCGGCTCAGGTCATTATCTCACAGCTCATGAGTTCAAGCCCTGTGTCGGGCTCTGTGCTGACAGTTCAGAGGCTGGAGCCTGCCTTGGATTCTGTGTCTCCCTCTCTCTCTCTGCCCCCAACCCACTCGCATTCTGTCTCTGTCTCTTTCAAAAATAAATAAACATGAAAATAATAATAATAATAATAATAATAATAATAATAATAATAATAAAATTTATTTTTAAAATAAATTTCATCTGTTTCTTTGTACTTTATTAATGTGGCTACTAGAAAAGTCTGAGTGTCCTATTAGCTCACATGATATGTCTATTGGACAACATTGAGAAAGGGCCACACACAGGAGGGTCATCCTCCTCCCTTGCCTTGCCTTCTGACTGCTCTCAAGGATACTGGTTGGGAAAATGGACCATTTAGGATCCTTTGGTCACAATCAATAGAAATCAGCCCTGGTTATAGTAGTCAAATAAAGAAGGATAAGAGAATACTCACAATCTCTACAGAGAAGCTGAAGCAGCAGGCCTAGGAAAGGACCTAGGGCAGACCTCGGGAGTAGGATGCAAAGGTGGTCCCTGCCTCCTGAATGCACGTCTCTACTTATTTCCAACTCCCGTATTGCAACACCCCAAATTCCAGGTTAAGGGAATCCAGTTACCCAAGTATGACTCACTTACCAGCACCTTGGCTGGAGGTGAGTGGGGGATGGAAGAGTACTTTTGACCGACAGACCCACTAAGCTGGTACTTAATGCAGACAGAAGGATCAGTCTCCCAGAAGAGATCAGGGTGCCGCTGTGAGAGGAAAGAAAATGAATCCTGGGCAGGCAAGGACCACAGATGCCACTGAGCACAGAGGCCTATGTGCAGGTAAACACTTGAGAGGTAAATGGGAGAGCCTCTGCTCTGATACTGGGTTACTGGTGCCCTGAAGGAGTTACTCTGCCTCTTTAGGCCTCCATTTCCTCAACTAGAAAATGGGAGAAGAGTATACATGCTGGATTCCCTCCCCACCCCCACCCCACTGTGAAATTGTCACAATTGCTTCAGCTCTTGCTTGTCTTGGGGATGGACCTCATGTGGGGAAATAACCGGGCTCTGTACCGTGAAGGAAGGGGAGGACTCCATTCCTGCTGCACCCCACTCTTTCATCTTACCCTCAGCCCCCACAGGGCACTGCAATTCTGCCGCTCTCTCTTGTGTGCCTGAGACCCTCTGCCACTTCCTTGCTCTCTTACCCTCTCTTTGCTTTGCTGCAAAATAAAAAATCAAGAGCTGGCATGTTCAGAGAAAGCCCTTTAGTCTAATTGATCAGGAATTGCTAATTTCGCAAGACTAAAGTCTCAGGAAGAGAATTTAATTCTTTGCATGAACTCTCCTGTTAAAAACAAGCAAAAGATGGCTTAGAGCTTTATACAAACCCATTATATCAGCCCCGATTACATTCCTTGGTCAGCAGCTTCCTCCTCTGCTTGCAAAAGTGCTGCTTTGGTAGACAGACCAGTGGCAAGAAGGACCCAGGAGAACCGGGTTTGAGTCTCAGTTATGCATGCATGCACGCATGCATGCATTTATTCAGCACAATGTAGGGAAGCAGAGGTGATTAAGACCTAATCTTTGTCACCCAGGAGCTTATAATCTACTAGAGTCTACTAGAAATGGATAAGTGAGCAAATAATCATTACACAGCAATACAACAGACGCAAGAGCGAATTACTGCAGGAGCTACAGGGGGAACCAACTAATTCAACCTGGCAGAGTTCTTTGAGGAATGAGATCATTCCAGGCAGAGGAAACAGTAAATGCAAAGTCATGATGGCCATTATCTATTTGGAGAGTAGAAAAAAGTTTGGCTAACGTGTAAGTTGCACCAGAGGGCGGTAAGTGATGAGCTCCAAGTTAAGTCATTTAGTCTTTCTGTGACTCTGTCTTACCATTTGTCCCCAACTTTACTACCTCTAGGGGTGGCTGGAAAAATTAAATGTAATTCTTTGTGAACATCCTTTGAAAATTGCAGTGAATTGTGGATACCGGGGTTATGGTGAGTTCTTAGAGTGCCCTAGTGGCCCCATATAAAGCAGAGGAGCACGTCAGCCATGCAGAGAGCTTCCTTTGGAAGAACAGCAGGCAGTGTGCTTTAGTCTTCACTAGCTCTACTTCCCTATGCTTATGCAAATCCAGGAGCCCTTGGATTTCAGCATCTCCTCCATCCTTTCCATGAGCTACTCGGATTTGGAGTAAGATCTATCTGGGGTCAAATTCTGGTCTGCTAGTTATCAGGTATGAAACTACAAGACTTAGTCTCTTTTAGCTTCTATTTCTCCATCTATAAAAGAGGACTAGGGGCGCCTAGGTGGCTCAGTCGGTTGGGCATCCGACTTCGGCTCAGGTCATGATCTCGTGGTCCGTGAGTTCGAGCCCCGCATCGGGCTCTGTGCTGACAGCTCGGAGCCTGGAGCCTGTTTCAGATTCTGTGTCTCCCTCTCTCTCTGACCCTCCCCCATTCATGCTGTCTCTCCCTGTCTCAAAAATAAATAAATGTTAAAAAAAATTTTTTTTTAATAATAAATAAATAAAAGAGGACTAATATTGTCCACCTCACAAAATTTATGAGGATTAGATGAAATATTTCACGAGAAAGGCCTTGGAAAACTTATAAAATATCATGAGAAATATGCAAATATTTCTAAGGTCATCACCGCCATTATTTGCCTCTCCTTTGATAAGAACCTCTCATAAGTAAACCACACTTTGATTTCACTGTGAAACACACCATATTGGAAGTCAGAAACCCTGGATTCCATTCCTGGTTCTGCCCTTTTCCTTTCAGATTCCCTCCCTGGTCCTTTCTCTGCCCCTTTCTGTATGTCTAGAATTACACTTTTCAAGCTCCTTTAACTACTGGCTTCCCAGTAGGTGTAGCCATCAAGATTCTCTCAGAGAAGACAGGAAGGTGGGAAAGAGAGAAAAGCCAGGGTATTTCTTCTTCTGTCATTCTGCCTGAGGTGCTGCTATACTTTGCAGATGCTGTGTATCCACCGTAACTCCACATTTCCCTGGGTGCCAGGAATTCTCAAGGTTCCTAGAGCCCTAACACTCTAGCTCCTTCCAGATGGGCTTGGCTTCTGACCTCTGATAACTCCACCTCCCCTTGTTGGCTCTCCAACCCTAAGTAGTAGCTACCTGCTTTTAATAATCTCTAGGTTGCCTGTCTATTCCATTTGGCTTCAGGGTTCTTTCCCATGTAACTGTTCCTTGTATTGAAAGACACTCTTAGAATGGTTTCACTATCTGGACCCCAGCTCAGACCCTGGGTAAGTTATTTCAGCAGTAAAATGAAGCCAGTGGATGACCTCTAAGACATCTTCTACTTTTGACATTCAAGTAATATTTTGCCAAAGAATTTCACAGTTGGATACATCTAACTCCCCTGCAAGGTTCTTTCTCTCCATCCGCAGCCATCTCTCTGGCTTCATCAACTTGCCCCAAGTCAGAATTAACATCCAACCTTACCAGCAGTATTAAAAAACTTAGCTATATAACACCAGCCCCAAAACATGAGTAAAAGATTTAACTGCATCATTCCCTTTGTTCTGTGTTGGCCCATCTGATCTTTCTCTCATCCCTCTAGAAGCAGGTGGTAAGCACCCTGGATAAGTGTGTTTGTAGAGAAATGACCTAGCCTAGACTAGAAGCTCACAGAAAGTACTTGCTAAAAGTTTGGTGAATAAGTACTTGCTACATCATGGTCTGCCTGGCCCTAAATTTTTACAGTGCCCTACACTGAATTCATTTACGAACTATTGTCAGACAAACAGAGTTCAAATCCTGGCTCTAACACTTATTTTTGTATGATCTTGGGCAATTTTAATTGATGTCTTTGAGATTTTGCCTACGGCGGCTTCCAGCTCCACACTCCATTTCTATTGAATTTACTCTAATCCATGAAAGAAAACCAGAAACCTCTTTCTTTGAAAGCTACAGACTAGGATCCCAAGATGTTAACTCTCATTTCTAGGCTACACAATCCCCTGGCTACATCTAACATATTGAGTCAGGCCAATCATTCAGATTCTAAAGACAGACATTTCTCCCCACAATTTGCAAGCAAAGCAATAATGCTCTAATTATGTGTCTATTATCATCATCATCATAATGCACCCACATGGATGGTGGCAGCAAGGCTGGGTTAATATATTCATTAGGAACAGGCATGAGCTACATGACATTAATACCACTAATAATACCTAATTGAGCTTAATTACAATGTGATGTCTAATATATTGTGATGAATTTATTCTCAAAGTATTTACATATTTGTAGTTAAGTAATTAGCATTCTGCCCATAAATAACTCCTCAAAAGTCCACTCCAGCTCCGGAGTGGAAAGGAAATTGAACATACCCGCCTGCTTAGAATGGCCTTGCAAAAAAAAAGCTCTTAATTTGTGTGAAAATATATATGTCACACCCTCCTTAAAGACAAAGTGAATGGGTCCCACCGGGAAGGCATTTGGGGGAAGATGGCAGCAAGACAGAGATTTGCTCCTCTGAACTAAAAGAGTCTGACCAAGCCCCAAGCTTTCATGCTGGGGGCTTTTCTGTGCTTGTCAGACCACACAGAGAGCTCTGTGATCTGTCCAAGATGACAGACTTGAAGAGGGACAGTCACAAACTGGGGGAGGGGGATCCAGGTGGAGAGAGAGCTCAGAGAGGTAAAGCTAAAAGTACTCAGGTTGTTTAACTTGCAGAGAAGAGTCACTGAGATACGAGAGCTGTCTTCTCAGATTTTAAGGGCTGTCAGGGGGCAGCAGGAACAGACTCACGTGGACAATAGCATAGATTTTGAAGTTAAGGAGACGTGTTTGAATCCCAGGTTGGCCACATATTATCCACATGACCTTGGGTCAAATACACAATATGCCTAGGCCTCTGTTTCCTCTTTGGATTGTATTAATTATATCGTCAAAAAAGGAGATGATGCCTGAGAGCTGGCATCCCAGAATCCTCAGCCTACCTGTCTCATCGAACAAAGGTTCAATAGCCCAGGCACCAGAAGCAGTCACAGCACTGAATACCTGTTCTCACCACTTGAAATCTGGCAACGTGGGGCAAGTTATTGAGCTTCTGTAGTCCTCAGATTTCTCACCTATAAAATGAGGATAAATATCACACCTAGCCCATAGGATTGACAAGAGAATTGAATGAATAAAATAATTCATGTAAAGTGCTTAGAATACTCACATAGTAAGCACTCATTTAATGTTAGCTAGTATTATTATCACTAGGGCCACCTGTTTTGTTTAAGGTTCAGCTTCAGAGGAAAAAATCCACCATAGCTAAGTGAGGCAGACATGGAATTTATTACAGTGATCAAATGTCTAAGAGGGTTATTGAGCACTAAGGGCAAGCTCAAAGTTGAATTTTTAGGAATAAACTCTCCAAACCATGCCGCAGGCCCTGAGAGAGCTGCTGCCTCTTGTACCATCTGGAGGCCCCCTGGCTCCAAATCCACTCTCAGGGTCATGGTCAGGAAGCCACTGTGATACTGCTGTCACGAGGAGGCTATCTCCACCACAGCTAGCTGCAGAGCCACGAGGTTCCTATTACAATCTGCACCATTTGCATCACTGCCAGACATCCTGCATCTTAATAACCATGAAGCTGGCTGATGGACAGTGAAGTCTCTGCTAATGCTGCTTCAGAAAAAAAAGAAAAAGAAAAAAAAGTATTTGCAGCCATGGTTTTCAGAAGAAATAGTAGAAGCAAGGCCTCCCTCGCTTCTAAATCTCATACAAGCCAATCCTGATGGGCTGAACTCCAAAGACATCTAGAACCCCCACAGCAAAGGAGTCTGGGAAAGGAGTCTCAAAGGATACCTTTCGAAATGCTGCAGGACAAGAAAGCACTTTAGACGGAGGGTAGAATGCATGTGGGGTTTTCTGTTTGTTTGTTTTACTGTATTCCCCTATGTTGTATCTTTTCATCTCCGTGACTGTTTATTTTACAACTGGAAGTTTATACCTCTTAATCCCCTTCACCTATTTCACCCATTCCCCACCCACCTCTCCTCTGGATGTTGAGTTCTAATTCACCTTATCCATCATGCCCCCTCTGTCCTGTTCCTAGGTAAATAGACAACCTTCTAGGAAAACATACTGTCCACTACTAACCAAGACTTCAGCCCCAGAGTCCACTCTGTTTGTCCATATAAAATAGACTGAAAACACTCTTTTGCCCTTTCATCTTAAGAGCCAGATAGGAATTTAGGGAGATAACCATTCCTTGACCACATCCCAATCTTAGACCTCTAGGTCTTATCATTTCCACAGTGGGAAGAACCTTACCAAGTTCATGTTCAACCCCAAAAGAGAGAGCACTTATCCCTAAAGCATAGAGCCGATCACCTAAGCATGTCAGTTCCTCTTCCTATGATCTGTTTGTGCTCCAAGAGAGGGGAAGAACAAAGAGAATCTCCCAACTGGAGGCAGACTTTTAAGCTCATGCTATGGCCCCAGCCGTGTGCTGGTTATTCTCCACTGGCCATTCACACGGACACAGATCCACAATCTGCCATTCTTCCGCCAGGAGGCTGACCCACAAGGACAGCATCTCGGAGCTCCCTACCCTTAAGCTTCTGGTTAGTTAAGTCTGGTCAGTGAGAGGTATTGACAGTGTGGTAGAGCCCCTCCTGAAGGAATGTGGTGAAAACTTCAAGACAAAGGGAAGGCAACCTGGCTACGTGGGTGTGTGCGACCTTCCTCACGACTCTGTAACATGACTGTCCATTCAGACCGTATGTTACCATATATGGGAGACAAAGGAGCAAAAATTGCAGCAAAGGCAACCCCCTGCTGTGCTCGGGGCTCAGCCTTTTGGGTCTTAGCCCGCTGAGCCCATGCTGGTATGAATAAAGCTGCTCCCTGGAAAGAAAAGCCTTGGTGTCCCAACTCTCTGTGTGTGAATGGTCGCTACAACAGAAGATCTAAAGCAAGAGGAAATAGAGAAGGGTGTCTCCTCTTTGCTTTCTCTGTATTTCAGCTGTGAAGTTCTGGCAGTGTCTGTGTCCCTAGGGCTGTAACTCCTGCCAGGTGCCCCCACTTCCTGGGCTCCAGTAACATCTTCCTCCCTTTTCACTTGAAGGCCTAAGGAAAGCAGTGACTTCCGCTGATGCTACCCCTGAGTGCATCAACATTATTTGCTGGTTCATTTAACCCTGCCCACACTTCTATTCAATTCTATTATTAAATTCTCTTTGGTTAAACACTATTTCCTGAAGGGCTCCTAACACTGGCCTCAAGGAAGGACTATCTAAGACAGAGCATTTCCCCTTTTCTCAAGACTTAGTTCATTTACATTCCCTTTGCCCCTCCCACTAAACTCCACACTCCCTCTTAAAGGAGCTCTGCTGTGTTCTTGGACTGTATCAGAGGTGTTCCCTCTTAGAAGAGAAGTGAGAGATCAGAGGGAAGATGCCTTAGCTTTCCTTGGAAGTTAGAGTGTGCGGGCAACATGTGCTTAGAAGAATAAAGTGAGACAACATATGTGGCATCTTCTGCAGAGTGCTGGTGAATAACATTTTCCTGCCCCTTTCATTCTCTCCCCTGTCCCCCAACCCAGAAATCAGACAATCACAGGCAAAATTGCATGCGACTAAGCACTGAACTCTGTAACAAAACACCTGAATCCAAATCCAAGCTCTATGGTCTGTGATTCTGGGCAATAGCCACTCTATGCCTCTACTTCCCAACTAAAAATAATGGTGATAACAGTAATATCTGTATCTTAAGATTTTTATAAGGATTAAATGAGTAAATGTATACAAAGATTTGGAATAGAGCTTGACACAAAATAGGTGCTCAATAAATTGTAGCTATTTTAATTTGAGCACATTGCATGATAAGACAGAATTTTTTAAAGTTTTTATCTATTTTGAGAGAGAAAAAAAGCACATGAGTGTGAGAGGGGCAGAGAAACAGGGAGAGAGAATCCCAAAGTCTCTGTGCTGTCAGCATGAGTCTGACGTAGGGCTCAATCTCCCGAACCATGGGATCGTGACCCGAGCCGATATCAAGAGTTGGACACTTAACTGACTGACGCACCCCGGTGTGCCAGACAGAAGACATTTTAAAGCCATATTCTGGAGAAAGTAAGGGTATTTATCAAGTTTTGATGCTCCAGACACAATTCTGTCTTTAATAGAAAAGCAGGGTCTGCATAGTCCAGGAATTAATTATAGAGCAATTCCTAGAAGGGTTTTTTTTTTAATCCAGAACTTTTAAAATATGCTAAAAGGATGAGTTGAGAAAATAATAAACCCCCAGCCTGAAAAGAGTATTACATAGCTGTGTATATAAGGAGACACAGTGGGTACCCGTATCACTCCCACACCCTCCTCAATAAGGAAATGGTCAAGGATGACCTGGACTGAAACCTCACACTACCACTTGGTAGCCACTGATCCTCCACAAGTTATGTAATTACCAGGAACTCTCAGTTCTCCCATCTTTAAAAAAAAAAAGTGGATCCTACAATATCCTCAGCACAGGTTGTTGAGAAGATCAAGACAGAAAACCATTGTATTTATTTAACTTCAAGTTAGCTAACATAGAGTGTAGTACTGGTTTCAGGAATAGAATTCAGTGATTCAACACTTGCATATAATACCCATTGCTCATCCCAATAAGTGCCCTCCTTAATGCTCATCACCCATTTTCCCCTCCCCCCCAACTTCCCATGTAGCAATCCTCAATTAATTCTGTGTATTTAAGAGTCTCTTATGGTTTGCCTCCCTCAATTTATTCTCTGTAGTTAAGAGTCTCTTATGCTTTGCCTCCCTCCTGTTCTTATCTTATTTTTCCTTCCCTTCCCCTATGTTTATCTGCTGTGTTTCTTAAATTCCACATATGAGTGAAATCATATGGTATTTGTCTTTCTCTGACTGATTTATTTTGCTAAGTATAATACACTCTAGCTTCATCCATGTTGTTGGACAGGCCTGGATCACATTCCCAACCCTAGAGTGGGGGTAAAAGATTCAGCTTCAACCAAATCACATGGTTGCTGGCAGTGAGGAATAGGGGTCAGCAAGCAAAGGCAGAAGATGCTTTCTCTATATCTATATGTGAGTGTTACACCCACAGAAATCGACATACATCTATTTATCCAACAAACACTAAGCAAGTATAGTGTGCTAAGTACCGAAAGACAAAGTTAACTGAAGAAAAAATGTCTACTCTCAAGATGTTCACAATTTAGTGGAAGACAAAAAAAAGAAAGAAAAGAAAAAAGAAAACAATAAGAAATCAATAGATTATCATTTTAATTCACATGCTCTGGAAACGTGGAGACATCCAGATCTGCCTGAGTTGCCTGGTCTAATTCTCTATGATGTCTCACTTAGATCAAAGGTTGGCCAACTTTTTTAATGATGGGCCAGATAAATAGCTTCAGCATTGTGGGCTAAACTGTGTTGCAACTACTCAACTCTGCCCTTGTAGCTCCAAAGCAGCCATAGATGATATGTAAACAAGGGCTTGGCTATGCTCTAATAAAACCTTATTAACGAAAAACAAAAAAAGACAGCCATTGTAAAGTCTACGAAGACTATCTAAGCCATTGTTCCCGTGAACCCTTCCTTGTAAGTAGGCTTTGCTAATAGGCACACTCCAAGTACAGTCCTAAGATGTAGGATCTATTACCAGTTGAGCTCTTTAGCGTTTAGCTGTTGCCAACACTCTGCAGAAGGTAGCTACTCCCTATCTCCATGACTTTGGGTTCTGGGTCTTTATTTCCTGTGTATGTTGCACTCCGCCTATATCATCAATGTACTCAGTCTCAATGGAAGAGGCCCTTAATCTCCCTTTTGGGCGAAATCATTTCTTTTTTTTTTTTTTAACTTTATTTATTTATTGGGAGTGGGGGGAGGGAGGTGCAGAGAGAATGAGAGAGAGAGAATCCCAAGCAGGCTCTGCACTGTCAGCACAGAGTTCGATGCTAGGCGCAAACTCATGAACTGTGAGATCATCACCTGAGCTGAAACCAAGAGTTGGACACTTAACCAACCGAGCCACCCAGGCGTCCTGGGGGAAAACAGCTTCTTCTAGATACCATACAGAATCTATGCACAGCAGTGCAAAGACACACCCCTTGTGCATCATTGTTGAAGAAATCCTGGAAGCTTAGTGAGCACTGCTGCTAAACCATCAGAGTCCAACATCGTGTAGATTTTAGCAGGCCCCACAGGAGGAAGTTAAAAGGAGACCGAGCAGCCCAAAGAGGAATAACCACCCATTACTGGGATTCTTTGTGTTCTGTTGCATCTGTACCCTATCTAGCCATCTCCCCACATAATGAGAGCCTCTAGAAAAATGGGGAAAAGCATGCTCTAAGGCAAACGCACAATCTTTACCACTGGAGGTAGGTCCTCACTTGCATTCCTTCTGTTTAAATAAGCTAGGGGCAAACTTAGAGTAGTTTCTGTTTTCTAGCTGACCCTGACTGATACAGAGAGGGAAAATGGAGAGAAAGAGGCTAGTTAGGAGCTGTGGCTTGTGTCTTGAGATGGAAGGATGGAGTTGTTATATTCTCAGTGGGGGTGAAGGAAAGCAAATGAAAACCAGGCAGCATTTTAGAAACGGGAAATTAGGATGGGGTCTGCAGTCTCATATGAAACATGAGGAAGAAGGGGCATCCACAGTGAGTCCTAAGCCTTGGGCTCGAGAAGCATTGCACAGATGATGATGTCACCCAGCAAGTCAGAGCAGGAGGCTGACCACGGTTTCGGAGGTGCTTTTAGTTGCTACTAAAAGTTGCTACTTTTAGTGCTTTTAGTTAGGTGCTACAAGTTCATTGTCTAGCAGATAATGAAGTATCTGGCTCTGTCATGAAAATAAATCATTTTGTATCCCAGAACCTCCTCCTGACAGAAACAGCAGCCTCCCTATTTTCAGATATTGTTCTAAATAATCGATCTGAATGGAAACTGATACATTTGCCTGAGATTCTGCTTGCCTGACTGAATTAATTCAGGAAGAGCTAGGCCCCTGAACCAAGGCAAACCTAACGAGATTCTTCACCAGGGCTTTCTAACCAGGTCAAGGCAGCCTCTTTCTTCCCTTTTTATAAAAAATTTGATGGGGCGCCTGGGCGGCTCAGTCGGTTGAGCATCCTACTTTGGCTCAGGTCATGGTCTTGTGGTCCGTGAGTTCCAGCCCCGAGTTGGGCTCTGTGCTGACAGCTCAAAGCCAGGAGCCTGCTTTGGATTCTGTGTCTCCCTCTCTGCCCCTCACCTGCTCTCTCTCTCTCTCTCTCAAAAATAAATAAAAACATTAAATTCTCTTTTTTTAATTTGGGCCTAGAGATATGGGGAGCCGGAAAATCTTGCAGAAGCCAGCCTAAGAGAATGGTGCCAACCTGAAAGGCAAAGCATAGCCACGTATAGTGATGACGTCCATCTCGTAGGTGGTTGTGAGGGCAAAACGAAGTGAGCCATCTGCAAAGTCTAGCACTGTGCATGCCGCCTGGTAGTTATTCAACAAGGTTTCTTGAATGAGGGCACAAACTGTGAGCTCTGAATGGCAAAGGACTGAATGATTTCAACCAGAGAGGAGACGGCGTTTGGATTGGGTTTGAAAGACGGGTTGGATTCAGACTAGGAGGGCTGAATTTTAGGAACTCTGGTTCCAGAAGCGCCCTGGGGTCACCCAGAGTGCGGAGTAAGAGCCTCCTGGAGAGAGCTGGGTGTTGCACAGCCCCCCCCCCTTCCAGAAGCCCTCCTCTTCTCCCCGGGAGGGGTTTGAAGAACAAGCCTGCCTGCCACACTCAGGCTGCAACCGTGACCTTGCTGGGCCCTGAGAGCGACAAGAACGAAGCCCATAATTATTAACCTTGCCACTTGTTTCTGTAGTTTATTGTGACAAGACAATGCAATAAGGAGGGAGGTAATCAAAAAGCAATTTTGTAGCAGTAAGCTTAAAGTGACAAACCTTGCTTTTCCTAAATAAATCACCATTATTCCCATATGGCTCAGGACTGACAACTTGGGTTTCCTTAGTAACCGAGTACTTAGCTAAACCCGTGGCCCAGTGTGAGTGAGAGTAAGCCGCATCTGGAGAGGAGAACTAGTTGCCAAGTCTTTCCCAGAGGCCCCCCCTCCCCCATACCTTCCAGGTGAGCGCGGTCACCATTAGCATTCTGGCTTTAACTTTCTCTGTGTGCACTATTCTCTGGGGATCCCTGAGGTCTATGACACATAGTAATTTGTCATTTTGCAGCATCATTAATTTGGTTTTTGAGAGCCATTTGCTTTGCCAGTGAGTAGGTTTGAGAACCCCAGCATTCATACCTCAGCGTGGCTTTTGAGGTTGAGACAGTAATGCTCATGAGTTGAATTCTAAAAACGTACAGAAAGTGGTTTCTCGGTGAATCATCATACTGAAACAGAAAGCCAAGAGCTAATGCTGGTAATGGAAGTGAAGAAAAAGTAATAAAGACTAGAAAGCAACGGCTCCTGGGAAAAGGTTTGTGGCAAAAATAATATATTCCAGATTGACATTTGCAAATATCTGGTTTTTATAAGGGTTTCTGAATATATCCTTTGTGAGGGTTAAATATTTACACTGTTCTTGAAAAGCTTGCTCCTTCTTTCCTCTCCTCCTCCTCCTTTCTTCCTCCCTTCCTTTCTTCCTTCTTCTCTCCCTACTTTCCTCCCTTCTTCATACATATTTACTGGGACACCTACCTGGCCTTAGCCATGGGTTCTGCACACAGGGGCTGCAGATTCCCAGCTCCAAAGGCCTGACAGCCTGGCGTGGGCGACAGACATGTGGACAGATGAGTTACACCCTCAGCCTGGGAACTGAGAGGTGAGTGTGACCGTCCCAGCCTTCAGGCTGTAGGGAAGAGCCATGAGGGGTGATATTTGAGCAAAGCCCTGAATGAAAAGTGCGGTATAACATGTGGGACTATGCACCAGTGGCCTGAAGGGAGGCATGAAGCTGAGCATGACTTGAATGTTGAGTCCTTAAAGGTTCTGGATGCGTGTGTTTGGAGCAGGACCAGAGGCCCTGCCCTCCACACTCAGAACCCTGCCTTGCCCAGAATGCCCCCTCCAGGCTGCCCCTTCCTTTTCTTCTCCTTTCCAGGCTCTTGGAGCCTCAGGGCCCCTACTCACCCCACCTTTTTTTGCCAGGCGGCTTCATCAGCATCCTATGGCTCTGGCCTTAATCCTCACTTCTTTGGGGAAGGGAGAGAACCTTCCATAAACACCCCTTCTAAAGTTGCTCCTGTTTTTCTTCGTGGCCTTGAACCGAAACGCAATTTAATATAAACATTTATTTATTTATTTATTTATTTAGTTAGTTAGTTAGTTAGTTTACTTGTTATATCTGTCTTCTTGCCTGGACTCAAAACTAAGTTTCTTGAAATCAGAGGAAAATTTTTTTCTGATGCCTGACTGTAACCCCTGCACCTAAAAAAGGGCCCCTTTGCATATGTCTGATCCTCAAAAAATTCACTGAATGAATGAACGAATGAGTTAAGACTCAGTTTAGAGGCCATCCCAAGTCTGGAACAGGAGCATCCCTTTGCCATGTGTGTTTAACAGTGCCTGTGCTTATCTCGTCATAGTAATTATTGGTAACACATAATTGAAAGCATTTACTTGCCTGCTCTTCTCCTCCGACTAACCCAGCCAAGAGCTCCCTAAAGGCAGGGACCAGATCAGTCTCCCCACCTAGCACCTCGTACAAACGTTTGTTGGACTGACCGCTTACCCCAATAGCAGGAGCATTTTTCTAGAGAGTAAGAGGAAGCGAGGAACTTCCCGTGAGCCCTAAGTTACAGACCCCTCTCCACCCCGCACATACCCTCTGTGGGAAGAGTAGGTCCTGCTGTGTGGCCCCAGTTCCCTTCTGGTGGATGATTGAGGACATCAGGAAAGGAGGGCGGGCCCCTCCTGCTGGCTGCCAGCTCTGCCTCAGCATCCCGTCTGCCTCACAAGCCCTCCCTCTTTGCAAGCTGCTTCATACCCCGAGGCGATTGCCTGTGCTCCTGCATGTGGATAATGAGGTTGTAGGCTGTGTGAGGAAGCAGAGCTTGAGCAGTCAAGAGGGGTGTCCCACATCCCCGCCTTTTTTATTCTCGCTCAGGGTGCCAACCAGACTGGAAGGTGCAGAAGGTGTAGAATTGCGCATTTGGTGGGTACTTTTCATGGGTGGTCTCTACTACTCCTCGTAACAAACAGCCCAGTGAATACAAAGGAGGGAGGGTAAGGTAGATCGGAGTGTGGGGAAGGGGAAGCTTGGGTAGGTTACAATTTTAAATAGGGTGGGCAGGGTACTCACTGAGAAGGTGACATTTGAGAAGAGGTATCAAGGAAGTGAGGGTGTCAACCCCTTAAACAGCTGGTGGAAAAACATTCTAGGCAGAAGGGAGCGCCAATGCAAAAGTCCCAGGGTGGGAGCTTTCTAGAGTGTTTGAAGAACAGCAAGGAGGTCAGTGAGGTCAGAGGGAGGGAATATAGGCAAGAGTAGTAGAAAGTGATGTCAGAGAAGTCGGGGGGACACATCACGTTGGCCAGTAAAGGATTTTGGCTTTGACTTAGGAAAATGGAGTCCATAGCAGAGTTTTGAGCAGAAGAGTAACATAATCTGACTTGCATTTCTGAAGGATCTATCTTGCTGCTGTGTGGACAAAGGACTACAAGGGGGCAAGGGAAGGCTATTGAACTAATCCAAGCAAGGAGAATAAGGATGACAGCTTGAATGAGGGAACAGAAGTGAAGATGGCAAGAAGTATTAGCATTCTGGATGTGGAGGGTAGAGCCAACAGGACTTCCTGAGGTAAGAGAAGCTGGATATGAGAGAAAGAGAAATGCCATAGATGACTCCATGGTTTCAGAAGAGAACAAGAGGAAGAACAAAGGTGCTGTGCACTGAGAACTGTCTTTTCTCCACCTACACTCACTATATTGTGATCCACCATAACCTCAGTATCACATGACAGCTGTTTCATGAGCACACCTACCTTCTTGAAGCTCTCATCTCCAGAATATACATAGGTACTGATAGATGGCCACGAGGACTCATAGCTTTGAAAGTCTGCCCCTGTTGGGGGCGCCTGGGTGGCTCAGTCCGTTAAGCGTCCGACTTGAGCTCAGGTCACCATCTCGCGGTCCGTGAGTTCGAGCCCCGCGTCGGGCCCTGGGCTGATGGCTCAGAGCCTGGAGCCTGCTTCCAATTCTGTGTCTCCCTCTCTCTCTGCCCCCCCCCCCCCCTTCATGCTCTCTCTCTGTCTCAAAAATAAATAAAAGAAAAAAAAGAAAGGAAAGAAGTTTGCCCCCTGTTGAATGGCATCACTAGGGACCCCTTGCTAGTTGACTTCAGATTGGGTTCATCCAATAGGAGATTGGTGGACAGAAGGACAAGAAGTCAGAGTTTGTTGTTTCCTCTGCTCTCTCCGTTCTCTTTCCCCACATCTGGCAGTGGCTGCATATCCCCCTTCAAGATTTCAGCCCTCACTGAGCTCGGGTAGAACTTGTTTTTCTCCTGGTTCTAACTTTTCTGTCCAAGTCCCTATGACTGGACCAAGCTTTCTCTATGCACTAAATGCCGACATTTCATCCTTACCAACATCCTCTTTCCTCACTCAACGAGCTCTGACCTGGTTTTATCTCATTGTTTTAGCTACCACTCATTTCTTACATGTTATTAAATACTGCACCTAAAGCTCTTTCCCATACCTTCCCAGTGGAGTGGTAACACGTGTGTCCAAGCTGCTTGCTGGACACCTCCACTGGATGCCCCACAAACACCTCCAAGACATCGTGTCCAACAGTGAACCAGACTTCACAAAACCATAAAAGTGGATGAGGTTGCTCCTGAGGGCCTATTTTCCTTTGTCCTGTCATCACTTCCTTCTAGAATTCTCTCTCGTACCTAGCCCCTTATCCTCTGCTTTCATCTTGGCCTTTTCCCCATCAGCCTGCTCCTAAAAGAGGAAGATAGTCTCCTTTTCTGCCACAATTCCTGTGTTTTTGCTGTCTCTGGCCTTGTGTCCTGTCACTGGGTGGAGAGGCTTTGTTATTTATGTCTCAGGCCTACCTTGGTTAATCTGTTCCATAATTTATAAGACAGCTAACCTTAGCATGTCTCAGCTATTGAACAAATATCAGTGGGAATTTAGATTTGTCTCTGGAACACAGGATCTGCCATCTGTGGCCTGGGCAGGGCCACTATGGGGGAGAAGACCAGACCACTGCGTCAGCTTCTCAAACTAATGGGGTCTTCCACCTTGGTTAAAGGACACCCCCAATTCCAGCCAGTTAAATGGAGGTCCTGACACCCTGCCCAGTCCTCAGCTGACCAGTGGTGAAAAATACACAAACTGTAGAATCCAAATGGCAAGGATTTGAAGTCAGATCTTCATCTTGGTTGTGTGATCTCAGCCAAGTCACTTTACTTCTCTGAGCATATAAAATGAGGCTAATGATACCCGTCAAGGCTCCTTCGTTGAGAAAATACCTGGATTATACTGAGTGCCAAGAATTTTACCAGCATTATCTCATGTAATCCTCACACCCAATCATCAACTAGTTATACCTAGGACACACCCACTGAAGATTTGGGGAAGAGTAAATGGAGATAATGCTATTCTTTATCCCTTAGGATTCTGAATAGATGTGAGGAAATGGGAACCATCTTCCCCAACAGAGCAACCAGTTTCGCCAAAGACACCCTAATGGAACAACCAAAAGTTCTAGCCACCATATTATTTTTTTAATGTTTATATCTTTTGAGAGAGACAGAGAGAGAGCTCGAGTTGGGGAGGGGCAGAAAGAGAGAAGGAGAGAGAGAATCCCAAGCAGACTCCATGCTCAATGTAGAACCTGACTCAGGGCTCAATCTCACAAACCATGAGATCATAACATGAGTCAATGTCAAGAGTCAGATACTTAACTGACTGAGCCACCCAGGCGCCCCTAGCCACCATATTCTTAATCCATCAGGTCTCTTAGCTCTTCAGTGTCATTCACCATCTCTCTCCCATGTCACAAAGATAAAGCTGACTCCTTCTTAATGGTTTCCCCTTGGCAAATGAATTATACCAGAAACAAAATTAGAAAGACATGCAGTTAATACCAACCCTTTTCAAGTAAAAGTCCAGAAACTCAAGGGGAAAAAAAAGAAAAAGAAAGAGAAAGAAGAGGAAATACTAGCAAGAAGAGAAAAAAAACCAAGAATTTTTTATTCATCTGTTGAATAATAAAATGACACCATTATAATATGTGACTCTAAAACCACACGTTGGATACAGAATATTCGAAGAAAGAGATGTAGTGTCAGTGATGCCTGCAGTCCATTGTTCCTAGGTATATGGTCCAGTATGCCTCAGCACCCCAGTCAGAGCACAGGGAGCCTTTGAACAGCCTTCACCCCCACACTGTACCAGGCACCAACCCCTGCCAATCCGCCACCACCTAAACTTTCTCTTCTGTTCCACCACCCCAGCTACATGTTCTCTGTCTCTGAGACCTCTACAACTGCCAGGCCTCCAGCCCATCCTCAATGTGGTCACCTCCAGACTTATCCTTCTAGAATACTTAACAAGATCAACTTTCTTCCCTCTTCGGAGCCTTTCTGAATCCGAGAGGCCTGGGAACCTGCATTTTTAAATAAATGCCCTACCCTCCTTGGGCATTCTGATACATACAGTCTAAAGAATACATCTTAAGAAAAAACTATAAAGGGAGGAAGAAAGGCAGGTAGACAAGAAGACCAGGCATGAGGACTTAGTTCACGTCTCTCGGAATGGCATAGGAGATTCGTCACCATCCAGCACCTGCCAGCACCATCTTCCAGGTTGCCATCTCTGACCACCCTGCAAGATATGGAGTCTCCTCAGCACACCCTATCATCTGTACTCTGCTTTGTTTTTTCTCCAGAAAACATTTCACTACCTGACACATTTCTGATTATTAATGTGCTTATTGTCTGTCTTTCCCTATCACAATAAAAACTCTGGTATAGGCAAGGACTTAAATATATTTATTTCCTTTCATATCTCTTATTACCTAAAAGAGTGGCTGGCACGCATTGGGCAATACCTGTAAATATTTGTGGGAAATATGCCATCAAAAATGACAGACATTGGGCCCCCAGCCGCTCCCACACATTTCCTTTAGGGAGTAGCACAGTCCCCTCCAGTCATGTACCTGGGGGTGGGGTGCTATCAGGGCAGAGCCCTGCTGTCCATAGTGCTGGGCGAGCACATGACCGAGGCCTGGCCAGTCACAGTGTCCTAACCCCAGTTACTCTGCGGTGATAGTTCTAGGGGTGGGCATGCGCTGCCCGAGGGTAGGTTGGTGTGTTTAGCAGTTTTGCAGCAGTTGTGAGGATGTGAACCTGGAGATTCTGGTTACCGCATTCCCTCCACATTTGCAATAACAGAAGGAGGCTCAGCAGAAAAGAGCAGAGTTTAGAAATGAAAAGAGCCTGGCTGTGTGAAGACCACACGTGCAAGCCCGGAGGCCCCAGGGCTGCAGGCAGTGTCTGTGCTTGCATTCTCCTGTCACACCTCACCCCTGTCCAGCTGACGTCACTCCCGTTTTTTGCATCCACTACCTAGTTTGACTTCATTTTCTGTCATTTGCAATTGACCAAGTTTTGCCTAATGCATAGGAACTAATTACATACGTAATTGATGACAATTTGTTTTGAAGTTCTGGGAAGAAAAACGTAGGGTGCATAGAGGTCAGACTGCCTCCCCCAAGAGTGGCATTTAGCTGTGGTCTACAGGATGAGAAGTTAGCCAGATTAAGTAGGCGAGAGAGCCAAGACCCTCCAGGCTACCAAAAGTAGGCCAGTGTAATGGACACTGTTGGGCTCCCCACCTGCCCTCATGCTCTGGGATCCCTTCTGTTCCTGTGTGATTTGTCGCTAGCCACTTACCTTACACCTGTGGCCTTTGGAAGCTGGAGACACCTCACCTGTACAGAGAGCCAGCAGTGCCTGGGAGTTTATGCCCCCTCAGGTGCCCAGCGCCAACAACTGGTTGGTGTGGACGAATCAAAGCAGGAAAACGTCTGAGGTATAAATTACTCCCAAGCTTCCTGTGGGATCAGGAACAATCTGGAACTGCGCCTGAAATCACACTCTTACTTGGCTTCTTCCGCTTCCTTATGGGTTTCCCCTGGAAACACTCAGAGAACAAACGGTTTGCACCTGATTCTGTGGTTCAGAGCTAGTTTTAGGAAGAGCCCAACTAAGCCAGGCAGTGTGGCTCAAGCAAGTAAGGTAGGAGAGGGTGGGAGAAGGTGGCATTGAGAGGGGGTAGGGGACAGGGCATGGGACTTTAATGGGTCATTTATAGGGCCCTGGTCTATATCCCAAGAGCCATGGGATACCACTGAGGGATTTTAAGTAGCAGAGGAATCCTTTCCTACTCTCCCACACAGTGCTGTTGATGCAAACGTTTCAACATTCTTTAAGCAGATCTTTGAAACCCCATTTGTCAGTGTTGACGCAGGTTATTCCTTTTCATGGGAAGTCCTCTCCTGCCTTCTCTACTCAGGTAACTCTGTTGTGTCCCATGAGACTCACTTCAAGTATTGACTCCTTCAGGAAGTCTTCCCTGACCCCCACCAGTCGCCATCCCTACCCAGTACTAAACTATATGCTGTTTCTCTATGCTCCCCAAGCATTCTCTTCCTATTTTTATCATTCAGCTCACTTCAACAAATGAATAGTTATTAGGGGAACCTGCTCAAACATGTCACTACACATGGGCAAGTAATCAAAAACAGTTTAGCGACCTCAACTCTAGATTCTGAGCCTCCTGAGAACAAAAACTGTCCACCTTTTACTCCTTAAAGTCTTATTCAGTGCCTAGCAATTGCCTACTGGCTTACTATGTGGTAAGCCACTGTCCCAAGCGCATCATGTGCTATGTTCTTTATGACAGTCCTGTGAGGAAGGCATGTGTTATCCCTTTTTTACAAATAAGACAACTGAGGGATAGAGAGACTAAATAAGCCGCCCAAGATCACACAGCTAGTAAGTGACAGAGGATTCAAACTCAAACAATATTGACTCCAGAACGTAGATTCATAAACAATATGCTGAAGCCAACATATAGGGCAGGCATCAAAAGAGGTGGGTGTGATTATCAGTGATCACCATCATTATAAGATCCCTGCACTTCTGGCCTCATCTTGGTCTCCTCCTTCTCCAGTAAGCATCTTTCCAGTCAGGCCAATCCATAGTTCATCTCCTGCTTTCTCTTTTTCATGCTTAACAGTCCTTGAAAGCTCTGCACTCCAGCGTTCCCTCACAATGCAACAATTACTGGGATCGGATGCTCACTTATCTCTATGTGGTAACATGTGAGATCCTTGTCTCCCTGACAAGATTTTAAGAAGGGCTAGCTGCCTTGATGAAATTTTGGAACCCCCGTGAGGCCCATCAACCACATTTACAAATCCTGTCTGCAGCAGGAATGGGAAGAGAAGAGTATTTCCTGGGAAGACTTCCAAGATGCTTCCCGTTGAAATCTGAAGACTGTGAGACCCATACGCAGACTTACACCCTGGAGTTCACTCTGGGCCCCATCTCCCCACCTTGCTCATGGCTTCCTCTGGTTGCAGGTTGCACGCTTATTTATTCAGCACTCACTTGAAGCCTACTCTGTGCAGGGCACCAGGCTACATGCTGAGCCCACAGAAGTGCCTGAGGGGAGGTCCTGGCATTCACAGAGCTAGAAACCTGGAGGGAAAGTCTGACAAGCAAGTGGACCATTTAATTTAATTTAATTTATTTTAATTTAATTTAATTTAGTTTTATTTTATTTTATTTTTAAATGTTTATTTATTTATTTAGAGAAAGAGAGAGAGGGGGCAGGGAGGGGCAGAGAGAGAGAGAGAGAGAGAGAGAGAGAGAGAGAGAGAATCCCAAGCAGGCTCTGCACTGACAGTGGGGTGTGATCCCATGAACCATGAGATCATGACCTGAGCTGAAACCAAGAGGTGTATGCTTAACCAACTGAGGCCCCCAGGTGCCCCACAAGTGGGCCATTTTAATACACTGGGACAATTACTGTGACTAAGACAGTAGGAGCAAAGGAGGAAGGATCCTTGACCTTGACCCAGATTGGGAGCATCAGGGAAAACCTCTTGGCAGAGGTAAAAATGGAAGGAACTTCAAAGATGGATTTGCATTTGGATCTTGACATTATTCCTTATAAAGCTTCATGCCTTTGGGAAAAATCACAACCTCTCTGAGCTTGGATTATCATATTTGTATAATGGTAGTAATTATGTGTACAGTATGGAATTAATGAGGTAAATAATGAGGTGAGTATTGGTCAGCTACATAGCTGATTTCTTGTAGTTTCACTCTGGGTCAGGCACTGTTCTTTGCCATTTTAGCCCATTTAACCCTAACAACTACTCTTTGATAGAGAAACTATCACGGACACCATTTTGTAGATGAGAAAGCTGAGGCACTGTCTTAGTTTGGATTAACAAACCAGATGCAGATCGTGAGGCAAAGGTTTGAACGCAAACAGTTGATGAAGAGATGCAAAGGACATAGTACCAGTGAGGAAAAGAGAGGCAGCAATAACACACCCATTATTAAGCCAGCTACTATCATGGGTAAATAGAGCTTGATCCTGCAGGGAACTCAGGGAAATGGTGCAAAACATATGCCCGGGAACTATCCTGACCAAGAGGTAAGGAAGCTGGGGCATTTATCTCCCCACATCTGTCAGTCATTGGTCAAAGACTGCCCCCAGAAGACTCTGGACCTGCAAGGTATCTTGACAGAGTGGATTCTAGGGGCCCAAGGATAGCTGTCCAATAAAGATGCAGATGCCAGACAGGGAAAGTTGGGCTGGAAAGGGGACGTGAAGGGATAGGCCTCAAAACTAACAATGTCTGCTACAGGTTATGTGACTTACCCAAAATCACACAGCTATTAAATGACAAAACTGGGGTTTGACTCGGCCAGTCTGGCTCCGGAGCCCATTCTACTAACTCTGCATTAAACTGCCTCTCCTACATTGTGGGTCACGCCAAGTGTAGCTCCTGTGGTGGCTGTCATTGTCATGATTACCGTCCTTTGGTCACACCTTTAGAGATTAAACCCAAAGGCAAGTAGTCAGGTCATTCATTTTACCTTGTGTTCTGTTGAAAAGACAGGGTTTAGGAATTAGGGCCCCTTAGTTCAAGCCTAATTGTGCCCTGCCTAGCTAGACAGATCATTTCCCCCCTCTGGCCCTGATGCCCTCCTTTATAAAAGGAGGTGTCAGATTGGATGATCTCTAAGGAAGTTTCCATGTCTGACATTCTTTCCTTCTTTCATGTGGCTTTTCTACCAAGGTTCAGGGTGTCTGCCCTCTCGGTAAGCCCAGGTCAGTGGGTGTCTCCAGCTTGAACATCTCCGCCCCTTCAGACAGCAAGCTCCTGATTAACCAGGACTGACGGTAATTTATGTGCTTACAAAATCCTCCTTGTTGGGAACAAGAGAAAATTAAATTGCTCACTGGAGTCAGTAACAGATGGTTGGCTCTCCATCTCCTTCTGACTGGGACCCCCCCCAGAGGGAGTAATTGAGGGCATCCTGTCACACAAAAGGGACCGAGGAGGCGAGGGAGGCTGAAGGATGGTCGGGAGTCCTCTCTTTGTCACATAAGTCATTCTGATGTTGCCCCATTTCTCAGTGAAGGAGAAAATCAAATACAATCAGAAGGAACTAAAGCAGTTTGTAAATAGGGCATGCTGGGGTGCCTCCAGCTTTTTTATTCCACTTTGTTTATTTTGATTCTGTGTACCCCCCCAAAGCCAAGTTGGAGGTTTCCTGGGCATCTGGCCCAAGAAACTCAACTTGGCCAGTCCCAAGGGAACCCCGGATGGATCTGGAGACTGACTGGGCCCTGCTCATTTGCTTTGATACAAATGCTAGTTTGAACCAAGTGAATCCTAGTGATTGCACAATTGAGGAAAAGAGGAAGGAGAGGTTACAATCTCTGAGTCGGGCAATGGTTTACCCCCAGCAACCCCACTGGCAACATATATGCACACAACCCCACTAAACCTCCCGAAGCTTCCATCTCCTTTCCCCAGTAGCCCTTCAGTCCCCTTAGCCAAATGCTCAGCAGAATAAAGGGTCCCCCTCTGATGCCAAACTCCAAAGAGGCTTCTTCTGAGAGGATGTCAAAGGAGTCCAATTTGGAGACACAAAAGTACAATCGTGTCACACAGACCTGGGTTCTAATTCTACCACTGACAAACTGTGTCCTTGGGCAAGTCACTTAGCCTCTCTGACTTCACCCTTTTGATCTTTAAAATGGACATCGCAAAAACAAGGACATCTTGTTTTGAGGATTATAGGGATATAGAGTGTAGGTAAGGCAGCCAACAGAGGGCCTGCCACGTTATAGATAATTAATAAATCTTTGTTCAAAGAATGACAGAAGCTCAAATTAATAAAACAAACAGGGGTGCCTGGGTGGCTCGGTTGGTTAAATGTCCATCTCTTGGTTTTGGTTCAGACTATGATCTCACAGTTCATGGGTTTGAGCCCCACGTCAGGCTCTCCACTGATGACCCTGCTTGAGTTTCTCGGCCTCTCTCTTTGCCCTTCCTCCACATGCATGTGTGCTTGCTCACTCTCTCTCTCTCCCTCCCTCTCTCAAAATAAATAAATAAATGTAAACAAGCAAAAGACAAAAAACTTTTGAAGTCACTCTCCTAGATTGACCAGCCATTGCATTATGGAAACCACAAGGCAAAATTTAAATGCGTCCAGCCCCTCCCTCTTTCTGTACCCTCCTCCTTGTAACAATGGTGGTGGTTCAGTTTCCCTATCACCTAGCTCCCCCAACATGTGCATACATGCTTCTCCCTTACCCCGTGGGGCCAGTAGATAGTTTAAGGACTTTTCTAGTCCACAACGTGATTTGCACTGGACAGTACCAAACGTCCATGGTACAAGAACCCGCCTGTAATAACTCTTCCCATATAATGTAACAAGAGTGTGACCGTTTTGACCACAGAAGGAAAATCGTTTATAATTCCCACTGCCCTAATACCAAACCCTTATTCCATTAGTAAACAAGCTTTTCCATCATTGGCAAGGCTTTTCTTCACCTAAAATTCAGTAAACCCTGGATTGAATCCTAGAATACACAAAGAGCTCTAGCGAAAAAACTGGTGAGGTCTGAAGAAAAAAAAAAGCCTGGAGTTTATTTAATAAACAGTAATGTACCAATAGTTTTGACCAACATAGCATGGTAATGTAAGATGTTAATGTTACGGAAAGCTAGATGAAGGTGTATGGGAACTCCCTGTACAACCTTTGCAACTTTTCTGCAAAGATATGTTAAACATTTTTTTTAAGTTTGTGTTTTTTTTTTTTAAAGTCAAGGTATATATAGTCTAGTGGATGTTGTATGAAAAACTTGTGTAAATAAATGAACAAACATTTCCTCTGCTTAAAACAAAATGGGTAACCACCATTTTTTCATTGTGGACCCAGAGTAATCATAGTTGTCATTTTCATTGCTAAATAATATTTCATCCCCAAATATCTCATTTCTATTTTCTTCTGACTCTGCTACCATTTACTCATTGTGAAAGTGTATTTCACCTCTCCTGCCTCTATTTCCACACCTGTGAAATCAGGATTATTGTAATTTCCAAATGTTCTGGGAAGATTAAGTAAGATAATGCAATGCCAGGCAAATAGTAAGTGCTGACTTAGTATTGCTATCATTCCTCTGTATTAGTTTTTAACCCAACTCTGGCATTAAAGCCCCCTGGAACACTGAAAAACCTGTGAAGTGACTTTGTTTTCTCATCTGTTACTCTTTTGTGACAGCATTAGCACCCTTGATAATGCGCTGTCATACTCCAATAGAGTCAGAGTAAAGCAAGAGAAATAAAAATAGCCAGCCAGGCACTTACCCACGTGCCAAACTGTTACAAGAGTTTTACACGCATTGCTCATTTAATCCTTACTTCAACACTATGAGGTAGAGATTATCCCTTTTAAAGATAGGGAAACTAAGACCCAGAGAGGTTAAGTAATTCATCCAGGGCCACCCAATCATTCATGGCAGAGTTGGGCTTGACCAAGGGTCTGGCTTCACATTTTGTGCTCTTAGCCCTGTGAGGTAGAGACAGCTGTGAGCTATTAGCACCCCGGCTGTCACAGCAGCTGCAGGGTAAGTGCCTAGCCAGCAAAAGGGACCTGAGAAAGGCCCTACCAGCATCCATTGCAAGGATCATGGAGAACTGCATACCGATCCTTGTATGTTTCTACCCTGAAGTGATGCATATCACTTCCAGTCACATTCCATTGGTCAAAACAAGTCATTTGTCATGTCTATCATCAAAGGTTCTGGATCCAGAAGAAAGAAAACTACAAGTACTGGTAAGTAGCACTAATGTCTGGTGAGTATTATTAACATAAAAGGAAAAGGATCTTCTTAAATGTCTAGAAAGACCTGGTTTATACTGAGATGGAATTTGATATAATAATTATATGATTATATAAAATACAAAAATTAGGGGCGCCTGGGTGGCGCAGTCGGTTAAGCGTCCGACTTCAGCCAGGTCACGATCTCGCGGTCCGTGAGTTCGAGCCCCGCGTCAGGCTCTGGGCTGATGGCTCGGAGCCTGGAGCCTGTTTCCGATTCTGTGTCTCCCTCTCTCTCTGCCCCTCCCCCGTTCATGCTCTGTCTCTCTCTGTCCCAAAAATAAATAAAAAACGTTGAAAAAAAATTTTTTTTTAATAAAATAAAATACAAAAATTATTATATCAGTAATTGAATAAGCGAATATACAATGGGAAAGAGATAGTCTTTTCAAGAAATGGTGTTGGGAAAACTGGACAGCCACATGTAAAAGAATGAAACTGGACCACTTTCTTTCACCATACACAAAAATAAACTCAAAATGGATTAGAAACCTAAATTTGAGACCGGAAACCATAAAAATCCTTGAGGAGAGCACAGGCAATAATCTGCCTGGCATCAGCCGTAGCAACATTTTCCAGATCTGTCTCCTGAAGCAAGGGAAATAAAAGCAAATATAAACTATTGGGTCTACATCAAAATGAAAAGTTTTTGCACAACAAAGGAAGCAAAACTAAAAAGCAACGTACCTACTGAATGAGAGAAGATATTTGCAAATGACATATCTGGCAAAGCATTAGTATCCAAAACATAGAAAGAATTGATATAACTCAATACCCGAAAAGCAAATAATCCAATTAAAAATGGGCAGAAGACACGAACGGACATTTCTCAAAAGAAGACATACACACGGTCAAAAGACACATGAAAAAATGCTCAACCACCATTCATCATCAGGGAAATGCAGATCAAAACTACAATGAGATGTCACTTCACACCTGTCAGAATAGCTAAAATCAAAAACACAGAAAACAAATGTTGGCGAGGATGCGGAGAAAAAGGAACCCTCATGCTCTGCTGGCAAAAATGCAAACTGGTACAGCTACTGTGGAAAACAATACAGAGGTTCCTCAAAAAATTAAAAATAAAACTATCCTATGATCCAAAAATTGCATTACTTAGTATTTACCCAAAAAATACAAAAACACTAATTCAAAGGGATATATGCACCCCTGTTTATAGCAGCATTATTTACAATAGCCAAACTATGGAAGCAGTCCAAGTGTCCACTGATAGATGAATACATAAAGGAGGTGTGGTACATATGTACAATGGAATACTATGCAGCCATCAAAAGAATAAAATCTTGCCATTTGTAACAACATGGATGGATCTAGAAAGTATAATGCTAAGGGAAATAAGTCAGTCAGAGAAAGACAAATACCATATAATCTCACTCATATGTGGAATTTAAGAAAAAAAAACAAACCAGCAAAAGGAAAAAAAGAGACACCAAGAAATAGACTCTTAACTATGGAGAACAAACTGATGGTTACCAGAGGGGAGGTGGGTGAGGGAGTGGGGAAATAGGGGCTGGGATTAAAGAATACACTTATCATGATGAAAATTTAAAAAATAAATTAAATTAAAGGAAAAAAAGTCTAGAAGCACTTGGGTTATATTGAGATGGAGGTTGATATAATGATTATTATATGATTATATAAAAACAGTAATTATATCGGTAAGTGCTGCTATAATTTGTAACAGTTTTAACAATCCTCTTCCTGAAATATTTACAAGTTCCATACTTATTAATTGTGTGGCTGTCTATCAAGACAACCATTCCACATTGCCCAGGGGGCTGAGAGTTTCCAGAGATGGGACTTGGTGTGATGAAATCGGAACAGTCCCAGGCAAACTAGGACAGTTGGTCATCCTACCTTTCACAAGTGTCTCAACCCGTCTAAGCCCATCTTTTACATCTGTAACATGGAAGATAATAATCAAGTCTACTTGTGGGGATTAAATGCATATGTAAAGACATAGCGCCCCACGTGCATGGTAAGTTCATCACACGCTGGTGATATTACCTATTATTGTTGTTGTTGCACTCCCAACAGCTGGTTGAGATAAACGTCGTTATTTCTGTTTTATAGATGGAGACACTGAAGCCCCAGCAGGGAATGAGTCACCCAAGGTGCACACGTGCAAGTCTGTTCTTTGGGCTGCATGACCAGGCATGCACCCTCAAGCCCGCCCCGCCCAGGGTCCTGCCAGCAGGAAGATGCGGTTGGGCTCAAGCCCCTCTTAGACCCGGGGGAAGTGCTTTTCTGCAGCATCCTGATGGTCTCCCCCTCCGTGATTCACATCTCCCACGGTGATCTTGCACATGAGCTCCTGTTCTCGCACCTGTGAGCAACGCCTCTTGCTGCTGGATTTCGAAACCTGGGTGTGCAGCTAGTGATGTTCTCAGAAAAATGTCTCCCAGAGGGAGAGGCACTTTCCTCCAGGTAGTGATGAATTACAGTTCCCCTGAAAGGAAGAGTCACCCCTGGTGTCTGGGAAGCCCAGGATGTATGACAAAGGCCTTCCATTGTAACCACTCCACTCCTATCCCCATTAGGGGGCAGAACAGCCACAACCCCTTTATCCAGATAGGGAAGGTCAGGCCCAGGGGATGAAACAGGTCTCCACCTTATCAGAGTTCTATAACAGACAGAGCCTCCGATGGCACTTCAGAAATCACATCCTGCTGGGGAGACCAACCATCCTGATTTGCCTGAGACTGTCCCACTTTTGGCAGTTAAAGCCACCAGTCACACACAGGACACCCCCAGTCCCAGGCAAACCAGAATGGTCGGTCCACAGTTTCCCTGAGGGCCCCACAAACTACGTCCCTTATCCTGTTACGTAAATTTATATGCATCCTGTGCTTCTCTTCTGTAGCACTCATCACAGCTGTAATTAAGCAATCAATTGGGAAATTTGTTATTTAATTTTGTCTCATCCACCGGACTATAGCTTTAGGCAGGCATCGATCAAATCTGCACCCTTTGCTCCTAGCCCACAACGTTATGCAGAATGGTCTCTCAATAGGTCTTTCTCAAATAAATGAAAGATTACATGAATAAATGAATGAATTAATTAAATAATTGCTCAGTAAATATTATATAAGAATATTTAGTAACCACCCTTGCTCAGATTGGCATTTCCCAAAATGTCTTCCTTCCAGGAGTTATTAAAATTAGTTACAAAACATAATGGTTTCCCGGATAAAATAAGCACCAGAATTCTGAATTAAACAAAATCAATCAGGTTTTCTTATTTTTCAGGGACCTTTACCTTTACTCAGTGAAGTGCATACTATGTTTTCCAAGTAGTTTCACCAAGGACCCTTTTAGCAAAGAGCATTTGGGGGGCCTATGCTCTGCAGAACATCTTTTGAGAAATGCCAGACTAAATAAGCATGTATATTTGCTGCCAAATCCATTTCCAGTCTCCTCTGAGGCTGCAGGTATTACTGTTGTCATTGACGCCATTGCTGTTCCTTGCTAATGGGGAGGAGAAAGCTGAGGGTAAGTCCCGCCTCTCTCACTGCAAGCTGGGACTCTTCAAACTCCCATACCTTCACCCTACAATGCAAGCTAATGTTTCACAAAAATAAATCACTATGCCATACTGGCTTGTTTCCCCAAAATACTCGTGAGGGATGACAAAGCTGTTCCAGCTTGTTTTTCCCAAAGCCTCCATATCCCCCTCCAATCACAAGCCCCATGATCCTACTGGACAATGGAAGGCAACTCTTTGGATATCCCTTTAGGACAGTGTTGGTGACAAAACTGCCCTTATTTCATTCGCTAAGAGCTGGGTGTTGAATGCAAGGTAGCCAGATTCCTACACAACCTCCTTGGTCATTATTCACAAGTAATGACTGATCAGTCTCCTAGATCCTGCAAAAGACAAGAGAGAAGATGGGAGAGATGGGGACGAAGAGCACCTGCTCCTGAGGGGGAGGAAATAATGGTGTATCTCAAAGTACATTTAGAACTATTTTGGGGGCACCTGGGTGGCTCAGTCAGTTGACTATCGACTCTTGGTTTCTGGTTCAGGTCATGACCCTAGGGTTGTGGGATCAAGCCCCACATCAGGCTCTGTGCTGAGCATGGAGATTAAAATTCTCCTGCTTAAGATTTTCTCTTTCCCTCTCTCTCTCTGTCCCTCCCCTGCTCACTCTACACAAGCTCTCTCTCTCTCTCTCTCTCTCTCTCTCAAAATAAATAAATAAAAATAAACCAAAAAATAAATAAACTGTTTTGAAATAAAGCAACCAATGACTGGATACAAAGTTATTTGTTAAAATGAAAAATAAGGAGAGTTGGTCAAATTTTCAGTCTCAGAAAGGGCATGAATGTAGAATTTCCTACTATATGTCAGTTCAGCTCTATACATGTTCATGTATTAATTTATTCTTTCCTTAAACAAATATTTATTGAGGATTGGTCATACATTGGGCAGTATGCTAGCCACGGGAAATACAATGGTCAACAAAAGGAACACGGCCTCTGCCTTCACAGAGCCTATAGATCAGTCAAAGAGAGCACAAATAATCAGGTTAACAAACTGGGACAAGCACCATGAAGAACAGGAAAGAAACATACATGGTGCTAGTGACTAATGTATGGCAGGATGACATGACCTACTGCAGGCAATCAGGGAAGGCCTTCTTGAGGAGGTGACATTTGGGCTGAGATCTAAAGGGTGAGCAAAAAGTTTCTCATTTAAACCCTGCAAGATAGGAGTTATAATACCACATATCAGGATAATTTTGGCTGTGAGTAGCAACAAAAGAAATGGAAAGCAAAAGGAAATTTATCTTGAATAATATGTAGACTGAAGGAATCACAATTTCTGGGTTGCTCAGTGAAGTGGCTTATCAATGGCCTCTAGAACTAGGCTTTCCTATCTTTATGTCCTGCCATCCTCCTCAGGATGTGGATTTGTCCTTTTGTTCGACACTGTGCAGCCTCTTACAATGGCTGTCCCAACTCCAGGCATCATATGAGAGACAACATGAGTGCTTCTTTCCCTGGGGCTCCTTTTCCATTGAATAAATCCTTTCCCAAAGCCCCCAGCAGACATCCCCCTCATGCCTCAGGCCAGAATTTTACCCCATCCCTTTTCCTAAAACAAATGCTGGCAAGTGGAAAGGAATTAATTACCCCAATCAGCTTCGACCAACATTAACCCACTGGAGGTTTTAACACCCTCCCTATAAGTTTGTGATTGTTTAACATTTAAACAGAAACAGGATTCACTAGCAAATGAGAAGGCAGGAATTTCTTCTACAACCAATTTTACAATTAGAAAATTGATATAAAAGAGTTAAATAACTTCTCTCAAAATATTTTATATTGGAGGACAGATAAATCTGATCCCAAATTCATGTTTTATTTTGTTTTTTTTTTTTTTTCTCCATCTTAAAGCATGCAGTGAGGACTAGACCAGACCCAGAGCAGGGAGGGTGGGAGGTTTGCTGCTGGGCCTAAGATATGGGGCTGGTCCTGGTATTGTGTCTGCAGGTCAAGGAGCCCCAGTTATGGGAAGGGAAAAGAGGCTAGGGAAAGAAAGGTGCAACCCACTTTAATGGGAGAAACTTGGGGACAGGAAACATGAAGAGAAGAAATTACTATAACTAGGGTCTCAGAAATGAGGCAAAGTCACAGTTATTAGAATTGAGGCACTGGCAGCCAAGTTAAGTACCGGAGTAGAGCCCCATGTAATTCCCCATCTCAGGGCTAGACTGCACAGCTGCCTCAGCTGTGAGGGCAAGAGGGTAGGGGAGATCATGAGAACAGTTCAAAGGTGAATCATCCATACTTAATAGAAAAGAGAAAAAAAGAGAATCCATCACAACAAACAGAAGGGATGGCTAGAAAAGTAGGAAAAGAATAGGAATGGTGTAGAAGACCAAGCAAGACTTTCATAGGAAAGGGGTAGTCAAACCAAGGTCTGGCACAAAGTATGAGCAGAATACACTTAGATGTATCCATGCATGCATGAATGAATAAATGACTGGCTGACTGAATGATCAAATGTAGATAAAAACAAGATATAAGATATATATATATATATCTTATATCTTTTTTTTTATATATATATATCTATATATTTATATATATATATATATATATATATCAGAGGATGAAGGAGGGCGGAGGACTCTGAGTCCCCAGGGGTTGGGATCCAAGAATAAAGAAGGAGATGGAAGGCCATTGAAGATGAATGGTAAATCTCAGGATTTGTCTCCTCTTGAAAATGAACATCAGTGGGAATCAGGTTACTCCCCCAGCCCCATCCCCATTTTCCAGATACAGCTGCAGAGGCAGGCTCTGCTGCCTTCCAACCCTTTACAGATGTCATGTGAGCCCTGTGACAGACTGGCCAGGCTCCTTGGAGCAAAGCCTACATTTTCTTCAAGTGATAGAACATCAAGCAGATGGAACCCCCTAGGATGAGTAAAATTTAGATAGAAGAGACTATCAAACACCAATTTTCTAAACTAAGGGGTTGTCTTGAAGGAGTCCTTGTGTTCCATCCAAGGATTATTTTCAGTCACACCTGTCCTGAAATCCTAGAATGCCAAGGTCAAAGACAAGAGACACCACTTCTTCAAACATATGACCTTCATCTCCCAATCTCACGCTTTAGTTCATGCTGTCCTTTCAAAGTGAAATATCTATGGACCTCACATTCATGTGTCTCCAAAAAAGACAACTTCCTAAAGGCAGGATTGCCTTCTTATAGATACCCTCACTTAAGGCAGTTGGTTATTTCCACAACACATCCCACTATATTTATATTTATTTGATAATCTGCTTTCTCTGTAGTCCAAGATTATTTTCAGACAGAAAGTATATCTTTTTCATATCTGTACCTGCAGTGACTTGCATAGCACTTGAGTAGGATAAGTGCTCAGGGGGGAGAAGCCAGGATGGTAGAAGAGCATGGAAGGTTTTTTTGCATCTCATGCCCATGAAATACATCCAGATCAACACTAAACCATTCTGCACACCTAGAAAACTGATTTGAGGATTAACACATCAATCTGCACAACCTGAACCACAGATCTCAGCAGGTACACGGCACAGAGAGGTGAAGTCAGGGAGAGAGAAACTGCGGAGGGCAGGGAGCTGTTTCTGTGTGCAGAGAGAGGACAGAGATGGAGTGGGGCGGGGGGGGGGGAGGGGGGAATGGGGGTAGAATACGGGAAAAACACCTCCTTAAAGCAACTAGAGAGAAAGTGGAGAAGTGGAAACAGCCGCAGGGACTGAACTAAAAAGGGAGAAAGGAGAAAGGAGAGGGTTTAAATTCCATTATGATCTATAAACAGGGGAAGCACAGAGTCTGAAACTCCACAGCTAGATACCTGGCTCTGGTGGGTGGTGAATCCCCAGTGGTGGTGCTCTGGTGGGAAGGGTGAATCCCCAGGAGCAGAGTGAAGTCCGGGGGTCTTTGGGCCACCCAGGGAGAGGCGGTTCCCCTGCTCGGAGTACTCCCCCAGGCAAAGGCCCCAGTGGACCGGGGAGAACAACCACATTCGCTGGTGCTGGAACAAAGTCATTAAGGGTGAAGCCTAGTGCCAGATGTAAGTTGTGATTTTTCCATAATCCCTGAAATGCTTCTGCTACACAATCACGTGAACTTTTTCTGGGGCAGGCTGGCACCTAGCTGCAGTCTCTGGACGTCGGCAGCAGCATGGGCCCACGGACATTCCTGGGTGTGGCCAGTACCCAGTCATTGCTCAGTGAGACCCTCCACAGAGGGGCAGAATTGGTCAAAGCCAGAGTCCCTCAGAAGTAAGGGGTTGGGAAACACAGTCGCGTCTGAGCTAAAACTCAGGAGGGAGGTGCCACCTGGGGCTTGGTCACAGACAGCGTAAAAGCGGGCAGTGGTTGGAAACCGGAGACAAAGGACAGGTGCGAGACTGCTGATGGGGAGAACAGAGTTCTGATATTAGAGACTGGGTAGCTGGGTGACGCCATTTCACTGCTCCCGCGCATGCACATATGCACCTACAAGCCCCACATTATTCCACTCGAGTAAGCTAAGCAGCGCCATCTAGTGGAGAACAGAACCATTGCATTAAGCCCCACCTAACTGGGCCAACTTCACTCTTCAGGAACACAAGTGTCTCAACCTGCTTAGTTTACAAAGTATAAAGTGCTTCATAGTTTGACTTATAGGGGAAAACGAAGTAATTTCAATCGTATTTCAGTCTGTTCACTGGTCCACCTATTCAATTTTCTTTCTCTCTTTCTGTCTGTTTTCTTTTTCTTGAATACAGAAAGGAAAAAACCTATATTTTCAATTTTCATTAAAAATATTTTTAAAAATTTTAACTATATTTTTTACTTTTTTGTAAATTTTTCAAATTCTATTTTACTTCCATCATTTCATTTTATTGTATTTCAGTGTGTTCATTTTTTCAAATTTTCAAGTGATTTCCTCCCCCCCCCCTTGTTTCTCTAATCTATCAAGATCTTTCAACACCCAGACCAAAATACACCTAGGATCTAGCATCATTTATTTGATTTTTGTGCATGTGTATGTGTTGTTTTTAATTTTTTATTATTCATTTTTTAATTTTATTTTTTTTAATTTTAATTTTTTACCTCATTAATTCCTTCTTTCAAAATGATGAAATGAAGGAATTCACCCCAAAAGGAGGGCAGGAAGAAACGACAGCCAGAGACTTAACCAACACAGATACAAGCAAGATGTCTGAACCAGAATTTAGAATCATGATAACAAGAATACTAGCTGGAGTTGAAAATAGATGAAATTCCTTTCTGGGGAGATAAAAGAAGTAAAAGCTAGTCAGGATGAAATAAAAAATGCTATAACAGAACTGCAACCTCAAATGGGTGCCATGGTGGCAAGCATGGATGAGGCAGAGCAACAAATCAGCAATATAGAGGACAAACTTATGGAGAATAATAAAGAAGAAAAAAGAAGGAGACTAAGGCAAAGGAGCATGATTTAAGAATTAGAGAAATCAGTGACTCATTAAAAAGGAACAACATCAGAATCATAGAGGTCCCAGAAGATGAAGAAAGAGAAAAAGGGGTAGAAGGGTTATGTGACCAAACCATAGCAGAAAACTTTCTTAACCTGGGGAGAAACATATCAAAATCCAAGAAGCACAGAGGACTCCCATTAGATTCAACAGAAACCGACCATCAACAAGGCATATCATAGTCAAATTCATTGAGGCAAGGAAAGAATCATGAAAGCAGCAAGGGAAAAAAAAGTCCTTAACCTACAAGGGAGGACAGATCAGGTTTGCAGCAGACCTATCCACAGAAACTTGGCAGGCCAGAAAGGAATGGCAGGATATATTCAATGTGCCGAATTGGAAAAACAAGCAGCCAAGATTTCTTTATCCAGCAAGGCTGTCATTCAAAATAGAAGGAGAGATGAAAAGTTTCCCAGACAAACAAAAATTAAAGGAGTTCGTGACCGCCAAACCAGCCCTGCAAGAAATTTTCAGGGGGACTCTCTGTGGGGAGAAAAGACAAAAAAGCAAATAAATAAATAAAGACCAAAAGGAACAAAGACTAGAAAGGACCAGAAAACACCACCAGAAACCCCAATTCTACAAGCAACATAATGGCAATAAATTCATATCTTTCAGTACTCGCTCTAAACATCAAAGGATTAAATCCCCCATCAAAAAACATAGGATAAATGAATGGATAAGAAAACAAGATCCATCTATATGCTGTTTACAAGAGACTCACTTTAGACCTAAAGACACCTTCAGATTGAAAGTTAGGGGATGGAGAACCATCTATCATGCTAATTGTTGACAAAAGAAAGCCACAGTAGCCATACTTAGACAGTCTAGACTTTAAAATAAAGACTGTAACAAGAGATGAAGAAAGGCATTATATCATAATTAAGAGGTCTATCCACCAAGAAGACCTAACAATTGTAAACATTTGTGCTCCAAATGTGAGAGCAGCCAAATATATAGATCAATCACAAGCATAAAGAAACTCATTGATACCATAACAGTAGGGGATTTCAACACCACACTTACAGCAAAGGGCAGATCATCTAATCAACAAATCAACAAGGAAACAATGGCTTTGAGTAACACACTGGACCAGATGGATTTAACAGATATATTCAGACACAAATACAACCCTCAACAAGTACAAAAGGATCAAGATCATACCATGCATATTTTCAGACCACAACACTATGAAACTCAAAATCAACCACAAGAAAAAATTTGGAAAGGTAACAAATACTTGGAGTCTAAAGAACATCCTACTAAAAAGTGAATGGGCTAACCAAGAAGTTAAAAAGGAAATTAAAAAGTACATAGAAAAAAAAAGTACATGGAAGCCAATGAAAATGATAACACCACAGCCCAAAACCTCTGGGACCCAGCAAAGGCAGTAATAAGCGGGAAGGATATAGCAATCCAGGCCTTCCTAAAGAAGGAAGAAAGGACTCAGATACACAATCTAACCTTACACCTTAAAGAGCTGGAAAAAGAACAGCAAATAAACCCAAAACCAGCAGAAGACAGGAAATAATAAAGATTAGAGCAGAAATTAATGCTATCGAAACCAAAAAACCGTAGAACAGATCAATGAAACCAGAAGCTGGTTCTTCGAAAGAATTAACAAAAGTGATAAACCAGTTTGATCAAAAAGAAAAAGGAAAGGACCCAAAAAAATAAAATCAAGAAATGAAAGAGGAGAGATCACAACCAACACAGTAATGACAAATGTTGGCAAGGATGCGGAGAAAGAGGATCTCTTTTGCACTGCTGATGGGAATGCAAACTGGTGCAGCCACTCTGGAAAACAGTATGGAGTTCCTCAAAAAGTTAAAAATAGAACTACCCTACAACCCAGCAATTGCACTACTAGGTATTTATCCAAGGGATACAGGTATGCTGTTTCGAAGGGGCACATGCACCCCAATGTTTATAGCAGCACTATCGACTATAGCCAAAGTATGGAAAGAGCCCAAAGGTCCATTGATGGATGAATGGATAAAGAAGATGTGGTACATATATACAATGGAGTATTACTCGGCAATCAAAAAGAATGAAATCTTGCCACTTGCAACTATGTGGATGGAAGTGGAGGGTATTATGCTAAGTGAAATTAGTCAGAGAAAGACGAAAATCATATGACTTCACTCGTATGAGGACTTTAAGAGACAAAACAGATGAACATAAGGGAAGGAAGCAAAAATAATATAAAAACAGGGAGGGGGACAAAACAGAAGAGACTCATAAATATGCAGAGCAAACTCAGGGTTACTGGAGGGGTTATGGGAGGGAGATGGGCTAAATGGGTAAGGGGCACTAAGGAATCTACTCCTGAAATCATTGTTGCACTATATGCTAACTAACTTGGATTTAGACTTAAAAAGTAAATAAATAAGTGCTCAAAGCAGGTGTATTGATTGAAATACATATTCTTTACAAGCAAAGAAGTAATAATGAATGAAAGAATTAACAAATGAGGGTAAGTGAATGGAGTGACTGAAGAAATCAGTGAATAAAAAGTGAATGAGTGGTTTCTTGTTCTAGTCAAGATGGAGTGTGTGCCCTCACTCTGCCCCATCCCTATTGACAGCAACTAAAACACTAGAAAGAAAGCATGGGGTAGCTCTCTGAGGACTCTACAAAGTAAATGGTAGTAGGCAAATCTGCAAAGGAAATACACCTTCAAGTAACACAAACTAGTGCTGAATTTCTTGTTGATTTTTCCTCCAGTATTTCTCTGTCCAGACTAAAAGGCGGTCTAAAATCTAGAACTGTGTATTTGATGAACACAGAAGAAGCTCCTTCTAATTCTGGTTCAAAGAGTGGTTTCCCACTGCAGGAGGCAGAGCTTAATTCCTCTCCCTTCAAGGGTGGGCTGGATTTAGTACTCATTTCTGGAGAACAGAGTATAGAAGGGGGGAGAAAAAAGTTACTGGACATTGGAGAAATTTGGCAGACAATACCGTAACCAAGTGATCAAGTCTAACAAGGGCAATGGTAAGAGGTGGAAGTCCTGTACCCTTGATGCAATACAGTAAGAAGGACCTTCACCTGGTCAACCCTAGTCTATCATCAGAAAACATCAGGCAGCACCTGGGTGGCCCAGTCAGTTGAGCATCTGACTTCGGCTTTGGTCCTGATCTCGTGGTTCATGCATGGGTTTGAGCTCTGCTTTGGGTTCTGTGCTAACAACAGCTGGAGCCTGGAGCTTGCCCTGGATTCTGTGTCTCCTGCTCTCTCTGCCCCTCCCCTGCTTGTGCTCTGTTTCTCTCTGTCTCTGTCTCTGTCTCTCTCTCAAAAATAAATAAATAAACATTAGAAATTTAAAAAAAAGAAAGAAAGAAAACATCAGGCAAAGTCAAATTGAGAAACATTTTACAAAGGACCTGACCAGTACTTATTGAGGTCAGGAAAAACCAGGAAAGCCTGGGAAAACCGTACACATGAGAGAACAAAAAGACACAATGACTGAACGCATATAGGATCCTGAATTGGATATCACAGAAAAAAGAAACTAGTGAAGAAACGGGTGGATCCAAATAAAGTCTGTAATTTGGTTAATAGTATTTACTAGTGTTAATTTTTTAGTTTTGACAAATGTACCATGGTATAGTGAGAAGTTAACACTAGGGGAAGCTAAGTGAAAGTTATAGGAGAAATCTCTGAATATCTAAAATTATTCCAAGATAAAAAGTACTTTTTAATAAAAATATGAAAAAAGACACACCATACAAATACTAGTCATAAGAAAGCTAAAGGGGCTAGATTCCTATCAAAGTAGAAACATGGATAAGAAAATTTACCAGAAACATAATTATGATAAGAGAGACAACAAAAGCATAATCTCTCATATCCAAAAAGGACCTGTATTGAGAAGACTTCTTTATATATTCGGAATACAAGTCCTTTGGGGATATGTGAGTTGCAAATATTTTCTTCCAGATTTAATTTCTCTTTCATTTTTTTGTTTGTTTTAATTTTTTAATTTTTTTTTATTTTTTATTTTAAAGAGAGTGTGAGCCGGGAAGGGGCGGAGGGAGAGAGAAAGAGAATCCCAAGCGAGCTCCACTCTCAGTGCAGACCTCAATGTGGGGCTCTGTCCCACGAACCCTAGGATCATGTCCTGAGCTGAAATCAAGAATCAGATGCTCCTGACTTCTGTTCAGGTCATGATCTCGCGGGTCCGTGAGTTCAAGCCCCGTGTCGGGCTCTGTTCTGACAGCTCAGAGCCTGGAGCCTTCTTGAGATTCTGTGTCTCCCTCTCTCTCTGCCCCTGCCCTGTTCGTGCTCTCTCTCTCAAAAATAAACAAACATTAAAAGAAAAATTTTTTAAAGAATTGGATGCTCAACCAACTGAGCTACCTAGGCCCCACTATCTTTTGATTTTTATTTTTCTTACTGTTGACATAAACACACAGACCATAGCAAATGGCTAAATTTTTCTTAAAAATAAATGACAAAACCAAGTGCTGACAAGGATATGGAGCAAGTGGACTTTTCATTGATTGCTGGTCAAAATGCAGAAGGGTACAGCCACTCTGCAAGGCAGTCTGCAGTTTCTTATAAAGTTAAATTTACAATTACCACATAACCCAGGAGTTCCACTCCTAGGTATTTGCCACGAAAAACTAAAAACATTTTCATGCAAAAACTTGCATGTAAATGTTATAGTAACTCTATTCATGATTACCCAAAACAGGAAACCACATGGAAAGGATAAACAAATTACAGTACATCCAAACATTGGGATACTATTCAACAATTAAAAACACACAACAGGGATGAATGTCAGAGGCGTAATGTAGCAGCCAGGCACACACAGAGAGTCCGGACGCCAAGGCTTTTCTTTCCAGGAAGCAGTTTTATTCGTGCCCACACATGCTCAGCGGGCTAAGACCCCAAAAGGCTGAGCGCTGAGTGCGGGGGGGGGGGGGGGGGAGGGGTTGCCTTTTGTACAATTTTTGCTCCTTTGTCTCCCCATAGATGGTAACATACAGTCTGATTGGGCGGTCTATGTTACAGAGTCGTGAGGAAGGTCACGCATGCACACACAGCCAGGTTGTCTTCTCTTGTGAGGTTTTCCCCACATTCCTTGGAGGGGCGGGTGCTCTATCACAATCATGCTGAGTGAAAGAGGACAGTCTCTAAAGGCTGAATGCTGTAAGGCTCCATTTATACGACATTCAGAAAAAGGCAAAACTGGAGCGACAGAGAGCACTGGGGTTAGAAGTGGTAGGAAGGCCTGACCACCAGGGACACGAGGGAGTTTCTGGGGGCATGAGCTGCGCTGTGTTCTTCTTATGAGGATGGTTACATAAATCTACACATATATTAAAACTACCAGAACTGTAAACTTTTTCTGAAAAGGAAGTTTGTTTGTAAATTTGAATAAGAACGATAATAAATATATGCATATATTTGCTCCCACTGTAGCCTCTCTGAAGGGACTTTTTCCCTCCTCTCAGTCTATCTAAATCTATAGGCGTTCTCAGTAATTACCTGGAATCCCACCTCTCAAGGTTCCTGTCCTTTTGCATCCTGAAGCGTGCTGCAGAGACTTTAGGGAGACCCCGTGCAATCAGTCACCTCGGAGCCAGCCTCTAATATGCTGGTGGGAATCTATGCTCAATTCCCCCAGCTGGCTCTCTAGGGGCTGCATGTCATTGTGGCAGCTGCCCTCATGCCCTGTTTCCATCAAGACTCGTGCCTGGATGGAAGAGAAACCCACTGGAGCCAGCCAGGGTCAAAGGCGTTTAGCCTAGGGCTTCTCAGGGGTCTCACAGAACCGGAGAGGAAATTCAGCAGAGCCTAATTCGCGGCCTCTAGCTCACCGGGCCTGCAGATCTCTGCTTTTCTCAGTGAGTCTGTCCCATTCTCTAGACCCTTCCTGCTTTCTTCAGCTTGCATATCAGCTCGTGTGTGTCCCCTCAATCCTCTAGCTGTGAGTCCACAAGACCTTCCCACTCCAGGGCCTACTATGTACTGGGAGCAGTCTCTTTACGTTTCCAATTCCATACTTTGGGGAAATAAATCAATTGGCTCGGCCCAACATTTTGAGTCTGCCACATAATTCTGGGCTGGGGTTACGTGCCCACCTCTGTCTGGCTCAGTAAACAAACGGGTGAAGGATTAAGTGGGCTAGGAAGGGTTAAATGGGCTATGAGCTTCTCCTTCCAGGGGCTGTAGCAAGGGCAGGCACTTTGAAAAAAATGCCACTTGATTTCATTCACAGCAATGTGGAGCTATTGATATACAACACTCCCTCGGGGACAAAGTCAAAACCATGCGTCCAGCTATAGGGACGAGTGCAGTTTAGAGCAAGCTCTGAGCCTCAGTACTAAGACACCTCATCCAGCTGCCTGACTGGTGACCAGAAATCCCTTTAAGATTAGAGGAGGGTTCAGAGACGGTGAGGCCAGGGGGCCCGCTGGTGCCAAAGGAAGCCCGGAGGAGTCGCTGACCCAGACTCAAAGTTCACCTTGAGCAAAGGCAACCAAAGCAACACAGAACAGCTTTGCTGACAGATGAAGGGACAGGCCAGAGAAGGGCGTGGGAGGGCGGATCTGTGAAGGGCAAGCAGGCACCAGGGCAGGAAAAGGAGAGGGAATCAGAGTTTGAGGGGCACACTTCCCTGCTTTCAGAGGGTCAGCCTGCTCCTCCCCGCTAACTCTAGGACCCTCCCTCCTCACCCAGGTGTTGGCAGAGAGGCCACTGCCTTGTCATTGCTAGCACAGACCTTTCTGAGACTCCATTCTGCCTACTCCCTGACACAACAACCCTCTAGACACAGTTTGTGACAATAAAGGACCATCCTCTTTTCGGGGGAAAGGTAATGTTTCGTCACACACTCTTGCTGCCTTCAAATAGTCATCTATTCTGTAAAACTCAAATTCCTCGCCTTTCCTACCACCTCACTATCACTACAAAGTAATATTCAAAAGTGATACGCAAAAGAAGGAATGAATGCTATTGTATTTAATTCTTCATGAGTTTGCTGGGAAATCTCAGGCTGGTTACTGAAGCAGTCTATTGCCTCCTAACTGTCCTTCCTCAAAAAAAAAAAAAAGCCACAGATATATCCCCTAATTTCATAACTGTCACCCAATAGAGAGTTGATTCAGAAACTGTCATTAAACAAGCAAGTGAGGGTGAGGGTGTCCTTCCTCCCTGCTCCATGCCACAGGCAACCCTCCCAGAGTTGTGAGGTCAGTCAAAGCAGAGAAGTGTCCCCAAAGGGATGGCCCTTCTTCTTACATCAGAAGCCCACAGCATGGATTCTGGAGTTAGACAGTCTTGGGCAGGACCCTGGCACTGCCTCTACTCACTACATGACTTTTGGCAGGTTCATTAACTTTTCTGTGCCTTGCATTTGTTGTCCGTGAAATGTGCATGTCTACCCATGGGCATCTGGGGCGATGAAATGATATAGGTGTGGAAAACATTCCACTATTGTTTAATATTTCTATAGCTCAGTTTCCTTTCCTTCTCCTAATGCAGGGTAACACTGTAAAAGGGTCACACAGAGGAGAAAAACTGATTTCAAACAAAGACTGGGATCTTTGGGTCCCCAGTAATCAGACAAGGGAACTGAGCCCAGAGAGGTTAAAAAAAAAAAAATCATCCAAGGCCACACAGCTAGTAAATATCTCAGTTGGGATTAGCACCCAGGGTGGCTCCAGAGTCTATGCTCATAATCATATCATTTACCCGATGCATCTGAGAATGAATGTTGGGAGTGGGAGATAATTTAACGGGCTAGTAAAGAATCCAGAAGTGCACTAATGATGGCCCAGAGCGGTGCAGGCAGTGCGAATGGAGCAGTCGGAGGACTAGGTAAGAGGGAGGGAGGATGGGAGAAGGAGGAATCAGTGGGGATTTGTATTTCACAAGCCTAGGGCTGGTTTTTGGCATGTGTAATTTAGGGTCAGGCATCCAGTTTTGGAGAAAGATGGTGACGCAAGTGATCTTAAAAATATCCACTGAATCACCAAATACTAAGATCCTGCTATGTATGAAACCCCCCATTAGACTGTATGATTCAGAAGCACCTGAGAAGCTTATGTGTTAAATCCCAGCACTCCGACCTCACGACAATCAAGTCAGTATCTCTGGGGGGGTGAGGCTGTAAGCACTGCTATGTTTTTAAAGCACCCCAGGTGATGCTAATGTGCAGCCAGGGTTGAGACCCCTGGAATTCATTACCTCATGGAATCTTTACAGCATCCTTATGAGCCTTTATTATTATTGTCTCAGAGAGGCTAAGTAACAGCTAAGAAGGAGCAGAGCCCGGGCTCAAACTGTAGCTTATGTAACTTCAAAGTCCATACTTTTAGCCACTATGCAAGCTTGGTGCTGAAAGAGGTTTTCAGGATTGCCACATGCAATCCCCTCTCGTTTTGCAAAGTAGATGATTGAGGTTTGGAGGTGGAAAGTGAATTTCCAAAGGTCAGCCACACCAGGAGTGTTAGAGTCCAGACCACCTGTATCCCTGGACCCTCAGCCCAGAACTCACTGCTCCCAGCCATGCCTCATTCTGTTGTAGACTAGAATATTGATCTAGAGAAGCAGCAGCAAGGAAGAAAAAAAAAAAAAAAACCAGCACTGGGTCAGAGTGTCAGATGGCGCTTTCTTGTTCCCAGGACTGGAAAGACAGATGCTGCATTACAGCGAGGTAACCAGGAAGGGAGCCCCAGCAGGCCACTCTCACCCCACCACCTTTTCATGTCTGCACAACAGCTCCTGCTCAGTGACAGCCAAACCCCTTATTAAGCGGCCTGTGCCATCTTGTCTCTTGCCCTTGCTGAACTTACACAGCTCATGTTGTAGGGATTAGGGGAAAAAAATCCCTCCACCCTGAGGCAGAACAGTAACAACATGGAAGCTGACTAGGAAGGCAGTTCATCGTGTTGGCTTGAAAAATAACGAAGGTGACATTTAGGGGGTTCCTCTGGCCTCCCTGTCACTGAGCCTCATCATTAATTTAACCATCTCTGTTACAGGCAAACTTTCTAGTCAGCCTTGGAGGGATGAGGAGAGGGCTTCCTGTCCTCTGTGGCCCATTAGAGATGTAGGGGGCTTCTCTCCCTCTGTCCCCCTGGTCACCTGAAATCTGGTCTCTGTCCAATTCCTGGCTCCAGTGACATTTCTGCAGGAGAGCATAATTGGCTGCTGTTGATGAGGGGAGAGAAGGCGAGAAGCACACGGGCAGGAGGGGTCTGCTAAACATCGATGTTCTGCCCAGCTGGTAGACACCATTTATCGAATGCCCACAGTGGACTAATCACTCATTTGTACATCCATTCTTTAATTCACCAATTAACTACGGGTGCCTTTTTTGTGTCAGGCACCGTGATAAGAGCTGAATATGCTACAGTGCGGCAAAGAGGCATGGTCCCTGCCTTCCTATAGCTTACATTTGGTCCTGTGCAGTCCAGTATGGTGGCCAATAGCCATAGGTGGCTACTTAAATTTAAACTGACTAAATTAACTACAATGAAAAATTCAGTTCCTCTTTTCTACTAGCCATATTTCTTTTTTTTTTTTATTTTTTTTTTCCAACGTTTATTTATTTTTGGGACAGAGAGAGACAGAGCATGAACGGGGGAGGGGCAGAGAGAGAGGGAGACACAGAATTGGAAACAGGCTCCAGGCTCTGAGCCATCAGCCCAGAGCCCGACGCGGGGCTCGAACTCATGGACCACGAGATCGTGACCTGGCTGAAGTCGGACGCTTAACCGACTGCGCCACCCAGGCGCCGCTACTAGCCATATTTCAAGTGCTCAGTAGATACCTGTGGCTAGCAGCAAGCAAAACGGATAGACAAGAAACACTTCCATTATCACAGAAAGTTCTATTGGAAGGCACTGGTTTAGCGGGACATGTGGACACTATGCCTATATTCTTGCATCTAATCCTTATAGAACTTTCTGAGGTGATGTTGTTTCCGTTGTTTTATAATTTTTTTAGTCTAAATATATTCCAAGCAATATATGGAATATACTTATAATGCAGTGTTTATCTTTATTTTGAGAGAGAGAGAGAGTGTGTGTCAGAATGAGAGAGAAAGAGAAAGAATCCCAAGCAGGCTCCACACTGTCAATGCAGAGCCCAACATGGGGCTTGATCCCACAACCATGAGATCATGGCCCAAGCCTAAATCACATGTCAGACACTCAACTGACTGAGCCACTTAGGAGCCCCTTCCTTTATTTTAGAAAGGAGGAAACAGTGATCACCTGGTCAGTTGTGGAGCCAGGCACTGTCCTATTCTAAAACCTACAAGTAAGTGAAAGGAACCAGGATCAAAGTTCCAGGTAGAAAGGTAAAGTAATTAAAAAATTTTTTTCATGTTTATTTATTTTTGATAAAAAGAGAGAGCATGATCAGGGGAGGGGCAGAGAGAGAGGGAGACACAGAATCCAAAGCAGGCTCCAGTCTCTGAGCTGTCAGCACAGCTGAACTCACGAACCATGAGATCATGACCTGAGCTGAAGTCGGATGCTTAACTGACTGAGCCACCCAGGTGCCCCAGAAAGGCAAAGTAATTTAAAGTATATGGCTTACAGTGTGACCTATTAATGTTTAAATACTAACGTGGGCCAGTTTTTTAAATCTCTCTGAGCCTTGGGTTTATTCATCACATGGGGATAATGATATAGCCACTTCATATTCTGGTAGATTGGTGGCAGGATAATGCAGGTGTGCACATCCTTAGAGTGGGATGAATGCTCAATATTCAGTAGCCATTGTTGTCATTTTGGATGGAGAAACTGAGCTCTAAATAAGAGAGCAAACAATAGTGGTTTAGGATCAAAAACACAAAATAAACTCAGAACTCACTTGTTTTCGAAAACTCAAGAAAGCAAACATTAGAATCAGTGAGGATAAGGGGCGCCTGGGTGGCTCAGTCAGTTAAGCATCCGACTTCGGCTTGGGTCATGATCTCACAGTTCGTGGGTTCAAGCCCCACGTCGGGCTCTGTGCTGACAGCTCAGAGCCTGGAGCCTGCTTCGGATTCTGAGTCTCCCTCTCTCTCTCTGCCCCTCCCCTGCTCACGCTCTGTCTCTCTCTCAAAAAATAAACAAACGTTAAAAAATAAATAAATAAATAAATAAAATCAGTGAGGAACAAGGAAAGTGGGCCCAGGATTTTGGACATTTTATTATTAACTTTTTCTGCATAACAAATTACCCCAAAACTTAGTGCCTTAAAACAACAAATATTATTATCTCCTTGCTTCTGAGGGTCATGAATCTGGAAGCAGTTTAGCTGGGTGGCTCTGGCTCAGAATCTCTTACAAGGCTGTTGTAAGAGCCAATATCAGATGAAGATATTGGCAGGGCTGTGTTAGCTAAAGGTTTGACTGGGGCAGGAGGACTTAGTTACAAGACTGTTGGCAGGAGGCTTTGGTTTCTCTCTGGCTGTTGGTTGGTCATGTTGGGTATTCACCACTCGGTCCTGTACATAGGCTTTCTGAGGGTTCTTAAGGCATGGAAGCTAACTTTCCCCATGGAAATTACCCAAAGGGGAGAGATAGCAAATGAGAGAGGATCACAGTTTTTTTATAATCTAATCTTACAAGTGACATACCATAACTCCTGCCATATTCTATCGTATTAAATCAAGTCACTAGATCCAGCCCACACTGGACCAAGAGATGAACTAAACTCCACATTTTAAAGAGAAGTATCAATGAATTTGTGGACATATATTAAAACTACCACAAGTATGAACTGGACTGAGTGTCCTGAGCTCCCTTCAGGCAGAATGCGTGGATGGATCAACCAGAGTTAAAGGCATAAAGTCTACACATATAAACACCATGTTATCATCCAGGAGCTTCAGTCAGATCTAGGAGGGTACCAAAAGGCCTGACCTTATCAGATGAAGAAACTGGCACCAGTGAGAAATATCAATAGTATATATGTATATATGTGGGGCAGGATAGAAAGGGCACATCATCTATGTTATAAAAGAGTATGAACTTATTGTGCATAAAGCCTTCCTCCTAAGGGAAGGGAAGCACCAGAAAGACCTACTCAGAAATACTTCCAAAGTTGCATTGTTTAATTTCTGGCCAGAATATCTTCCCTGAATACATCTTCTTTCTTTGATTTAGCCTCAGGTTGAGTAACAGAGAAAGGGAAGGAAGGAATTAATATTCATTGAACGTTTACTATGCCATTTATTTATTTCTCACAATGATCCTATCAGCTGTCCATAGTCCTGAATCTCATTGTTCTCTAGCCAAGTGATCTCCAAAATGAGGTTGACCTACCCAGACGGCATGCAGAATGATTCATGGAAGCTTTAGGGAAAAATATTTATATATTCAAATTTAAAATAAGTAAATATTAAGGTTTACTAATGTGTAATATACAGATGGACACTGATGCTCTGATGTTCTCTTTGTTACCTACTCTTTGTGAGGGATCTTAAGGAAACTGTAAGTGTCTTAAAATGTAGAAGGGCTACCTATGAAATCCTCATTCAATTTTTGGTTTTCAATATTTCATGATTTATTTTAGTTGGCATATGTACAGTTAAGTGGATTTACAGATTATACTATCTGAAATACTAGAGTTGGGTGAAGATAATGAAAATCTTCTATACCACATAGAAGTTCACTAGTTATCCCAGAGCTAAATACTTTAAAAAGTTGTATAAAATAAAGATGAGATATACAATTATTTTTCAAAAAGTCAAGAGTTTGCAATTTGCTGGCATTTTCTGTGATGAAAACAGCTGTCGGTAGTCTCTTACAGCTAAGACAATTATTAAATTCAATCTCCAGTATAAATTGAACGTCAGACTAGATCTTTGAATAACTAGCTCAGAAACCAAGATTTTCAAAAACATACTATTTTAGTGAGAGCAAGCATTTTTGTCTCATTAATAAATTATTTTTAAATTACTGTTTATTTTTATCTCACACTTTTTAAAAATCCCCATCTTAAAAATCGCTATTTGTGTATGTTTTATGCTTAAAATACTAGTAGAGAAGAAACCATACAATTGTAAACAAAGAAACATGCATACATTGGTATTGGATGCTCAAAATTTCCAAGGTCAGTAGAGGCTCAGGATCCACAAGGATTTATCTGGAAACCAGCTGTTTTTCCTAATGTGGTTGAGACTTGCCCTGATTCTCTTGAAACAATTCTAAGTAAGAAAATGCAAGATCGCTGAGAAAGGAGAGAGCAAGGATGGAGACACATCAGAGATGAAGGCTTTAGAAAGCCAGAGGCACTCAAGGATTGGCAAGGAGAAAGGAAGATGTGTTCTAAAGTTGTTTTCACATAAGCACAATAACTAAGGACAAAACCACAACCAACTCTAATTAACTAAATAGCTAAAAGAGTCAGAAGGTGCACATCAAGGGACACAGAGGCAAGCAAGCATTGAGATGAACAATGGTGGTCCTGTGGATGTCCCAACAGAATGCCCATGATGAGAATAAAGTCTTTCTGCAGCTGAGTTATTCCAAAGAGCTCCTGTTTTTTCTCTGTTCTTATTTTCCATCTTGATGAGAAATGTGCTGATTTCCACCCTGTCTCAGGACAAATAGAATTTTGACATATAGTTCACAATTCACTAACTGATTTCATACACTTCTGCTGGCTGTATCTTGTTTCTGATGATTACAAATATTTCTTTCCTCCCTCTGAGGTGTTGTGGGGCATCCATGATCACTCCACTGTGCCCTTGATGCTGCAATTATGGGTGCTATTGTTTCCATCTCTCATGGCAGGAAAGTGAACGAAGACTCAGACAGGTATGTTACTTGCCCAAGGACACCTTTTAAAAGGGGTAAATGACAGAGCCAGGATTTGAACCCAGGTCAGTCTTAGGAAGTACTTTAACTAAATTCTCTTCCATATCTCAAATGTCTCCAGCCTGGATCCCTTTGATCACCACGCATCTCAATCAGTAGCAATATTTTGGAGGTTCAGTGTTCCCCAAGCTATTTTCAAAACTTCAAAAGTCTCATAGTAATGGCTATAAGGCTATTTCTTTAAGTTTATTTATTTGTTTTGAGAGAGACAGAGACAGTGTGAGTGGGGAAGGGGCAGAGAGAGAGGATGAGAGGGAATCCCAAGCAGGCTCTGTGCAAGACAGGCTATTTCTTAATGAATACAGCATTTGTAATAAGTAAAATCTTCTAAGGGTGCAGTCAGTGATATATGAAAATCATATATGTGGTCATTGGTGGTCTGAGCATGGTGAGTCATTGCTTTAGATTTTTATGCAAAAGACAAATACCCTGTGCCAAGTCCCTTTAACTGCATATAGCATTCGATGAAGCCAGACTGCTTACCAAGTATGTGACCTCAGGCTGTTTATGTGACCTTATTGTATTTCAGTTTCCTCGTCTGTAAAATAGGGATGAACACAGACCTACCTCGTAGCTGTAAGAATTTTTAAAAGTTAAAACATGCAAAGTACTTAGAACAGGGCCTGACAGATAATAGGAAGCCAGTGACGGCTATTGTTGCTGTTTTAGCCTCACTGTCCTCATCTATAAAATGGACCGATTCATATACTATCTTTCCCATAGGCTTATTGTGAGATGCAAGTGAAATGGTACAAAAGTGCTTTACAAGCTACGGCAGGCTCCAAAGGTGAGAGTATGTGCTGTAATTTTTACTCTTATGACTCACACATGAAACAAGTCTAAGAACAGCATATTCCAGCTGGGAAATTAAAAGCTTTGTTTCTTTTGGAGTCAGAGTGTGTCCCTGTACAGATCAATGTTGCTGAAGCGCAGAGAGATTTAATTACCTCAAGCCTTAGCGCCTTCCCCGCTGAGAGCCGAGAGGGCCTGGTGAGAGGAGTGGCTGAATGCGGAGGTGACAGGCCAGTGTGTGGGCACCTGGGGACTCCCAGGCCAAAAGTTCCAGCTCTGTTCCTAGGGCCAAACAACCTGACAAAGGCAGAGCTGGCCCCAAGGAGAAGGTGTGAACCTGTGTCTTCCATGCTGTGATGGAATCTTCCTTGGGAAGGAGGAGGCTAAGTCTGCCTTCCTTGCCCTTCCGTGCATGTGTGTTCCACGTAAGTGCACATGGCACTGTGTATGCATACATCGGTAGCCACATTCTGAGAGGTTTGTGCACCACAGACTCAGTCTCAAATGCATACAGTCACGTGAGTCTGTGTGTACATGGACCTGTGCATCTGGGCATGCCTTGTTGTATACAAAACATGAGTGGGATTGCACGTGTGCCCTTTGCCCCGAAAGGCAAAAATGCATGTCTCTGTCTTTGCTCTTGGCCCAGTAGACATGGATCTGTGCGGCCATGTGGATCCATCTGTGTAAGTCCCTGGCTTCACAGATACAGATGAGTCTGTAAATGCACTTGCCATGTGTCTCAGTAGTCCCTAGGAATCTGAGACGGGGCAGACGGTGGGGCTGCCCATAAGACGTCTGTGGAGCTGGCTCTGAGAGACACTGGGTGAATGCCCCAAAGCTAGGAAGAGGCAATTTTAGAAGAGAGAAGCTGAGGTCACAGCTGGAGGGGTCAAGGAAGTGGGGATACCAAGTGGGAGGAGATGCAGAACCTGGACTGTGGGGAGGAGAGAACGGGAAAGAACACAGTGCAGAAAGAACACAGTGCAGAAATAGGGAAGCAGAGCATCTGGCTAAGAGATCCACAGCCGCCGGCAGGCACAGACAGGAGAGCTGGTTTTCGTTTTTTCAAACAGAGTTGTTTCCTTAAAGGTGTCACGCCAGCTGTACCATGTGTATGCAGAGAAGGCATGTTTTGAGTGCTGTCTTACACACACAGAGTCTGTATTTGCACAGGGCTTTTCCAGAGTTTGACATATAGAATTGCATCTTAAGCACACTGGCTTTTACTCAGACTGCATTTAGAAAGCACCTAATGTGTACATGAGGTGTTTGGGAGGGACTACAATGAAGCGGGATCATGGCCCCCTGTGCTTGAGGTTCTTATATTCTAAAATTTTTTTTTCAACGTTTATTTATTTTTGGGACAGAGAGAGACAGCATGAACGGGGGAGGGGCAGAGAGAGAGGGAGACACAGAATCGGAAACAGGCTCCAGGCTCTGAGCCATCAGCCCAGAGCCTGACGCGGGGCTCGAACTCACGGACCGCGAGATCGTGACCTGGCTGAAGTCTGACGCTTAACCGACTGCGCCACCCAGGCGCCCCAGAGGTTCTTATATTCTAAATGGAAGAATGAAACATGCAATGCAGAGAGAAATATAAGCAACAGAAAGAAAGCATAGGAATTCTACTTTCTAGATTTCTGTTCAAGTCTGAACTCTGCCTTTTTCTAGCTGTGTGGTCTTGGGAAAGTTATTTAACCTCTCTTGAGTTTTATTTCTCATTTATAAGATGAGGTAATAACACCACCATCACTAAATTATTGTGGGAATTGCAGGAAGTAATGTATATAAAGTCACCTAACAAACTATATAGTATGAAGCAAATGTGGTAGATGTGGGCTTGGTCAGGCAGGCTCCCCGGAAGAGGAAGGAGTTGAACAGTGGGATGAGCAAGGCTCACCGTTGTCCAGGAGAGGACACGTTACCTGGATACAGAGCCCCATGGTGGACAATTGAGACCACAAAGACTTCTGGCTGAGCCTGGCTCTGCTAGTTAGCAGTTGGATGGTTCTGGCAGTTCTTGACTTTGCTGAGCCTCAGTTTCTTTATCTGTAAAAAAGGGTGATGATGCCCAGCTCTCCAAGTGGGGTGATAAATGCCCAACTCTCCAAGTGGGGAAGATTGGAAATGAAACACATGAAGCCCTTAATAAGTTGGCTGGAGTACAGTAGTAGGAACTCAAATACATCAGACCCTCCAACCTGGCCCCTCGCATACCTCACTACAGACCTGACTCCCACATGCAGTGGTGCCCAAAGGCAGAAGCCTTCCTATGTTGAAAAAATTAGTTATTTATGCTCTGCCTTCTGCTCTACCTGCCTTCTGTCTTCACAATCCCCAGTTTCTCATCTTCTGCTTATTATTTTTTTAATTTTTTTAATGTTAATTTTTGAGACAGAGACAGAGCATGAAGGGGGAGGGTCAGAGAGAGAGGGAGACACAGAATCCGAAGCAGGCTCCAGGCTCCGAGCTGTTGGCACAGAGCCCAACGTGAGGCTCGAATTCACAGACCATGAGATCATGACCTGAGCCGAAGTCGGAGGCTCAACTGACTGAGCCACCGAGGCGCCCCAATCATCTTCTGATTATTAAAGTCATAATATACACACATTGCTCTCCTGCTACTGTCATAGCCACTGGGGATTCAGAAACAAATTGTTGAGAGTCGTCTTTCTTAGAGCTCATGGTCCAGTAAGGGTCTGGGAGAAGGAGAGAGTAAAAACAAGGACCAAAGTAAGTAATTGCTACTCAGGGCAGGAATAGCCACAATAGACTAAGGCCCAGCTGCTGGCATGTGACAACACAGATCCAAGATTTTCCACTGAACCCAATTCCAAATCAATTTAATATTTTTTTTCAAAAGAGGCAATTTGTTGGGTATGATTTAATATGTATTTTTAATGGAATACTTCAGGCATATAAAAAGCATAAGTACAATGCACAACCATGTACCAACTATCCAGCTTAAAATAAAAACCTGACTGCATTCTCCTTCCTTTCCATCCCCAGTGGTAACCTCTCTTCTGAATTTGGTGCTTATCATTCCCTGGTATGTTTTTATACTTTTATTACATATGTATGCATGTACAAATGATGCATTCCCCCCCCCCTTTTTTGCCCTCCAGGTATTCATTTCCACACGTTTGCCTTTTTTCAAATGAGGTTGCCCTTAGGGGCCATTTATTTTATACATTTGAAAACTTTATATAAACAGTACATACTCTATGTATCACTCTGCACCTTTTTTGCTTTTGCTCAACATTGTATTTTGAGATGTCTCCATGTTGATACCTGTATCTCTAATTCATCCATTTGTCACTGCTTTATCGTATTCTATTCCATGACAATATCACCATATTGATCTGCTTTCTTGGCAGTAGACACTGGGTTTGGAAAATAGAATCACTAAGTCCGTCCCTCAGAGTTCTCCAAGAAGCAGACACCAAGATAGGATTAGATGTGCAAGAGAGTTATTGGAGAAGCTCGTGAATGATAAGGGGTGTGGCGGGCAGGAATAGGCAGGGAGAGTCTGCAGACCATGATACAGGTCTCACACATGTGCAAGGGGAGTGGGGAGAAAGAGGATTGAATCAGAAGAATTTCTTTTTTTAATTTAAATTTTAGTTAACATACAGTGCAGTATTGGTTTCAGGAGTAGAATTCAGGGGTTCATCACATACGTACAAAGTCCAGGGCTCATCACAAGTGCCCTCCTTAATAGCCATCACCCATCTAGCCCATCTCTCACCCTCCTCCCTCTGTCAACCCATACTTTGTTCTCTATCATTAAGAGTCTTTTGTGGTTTATTTCTCTCTTCTTTTACTACCCTTTCCCATATGTTCATGTGTTTTGCTTCTTAAATTCCAGATATGAGCGAAATCATATGGTGTTTTTATTTCTCTGATTGACTTGTTTTGCTTAGCATAATACATTCTAGCTCCATCCACATCATTGCAAATGGCAAGATTTCATTCTTTTTGATCACCGAGTAATATTCCATTGTGTGTGTGTTTGTGTGTGTGTGTGTGTGTGTGTGTGTGTGTGTGTGTGTGTGTACCACATGTTTTTTATCCATTCATCAGTCAGTGGACATTTGGGTTTTCTCCATAGTTTCACTATTGTTGATAATGCTGCTATAAACATTAGAGTGCATGTACCCCTTCAAATCTGTATTTTTGTATCCTTTGGGTAAATACCTAACACTGCAACTGCTGGATTGTAGGGTAGTTCTATTATTAGTTTCCTGAGGAACCTCCATACTGTTCACCAGTTTTCATTCCCAGCACCAATGCAAGAGTGTTCCCCTTTCTCTGCATCCTTGCCAATAACTGTTGTTGCTTGTATTGTTAATTTTAGCCATTCTGACAGGTGTGAGGTGGTATCTCATTGTGGTTTTGATTTGTATTTCCCTGACGATGAGTCATGTTGAGCATCTTTTCATGTGCCTGTTAGCCATCTGGATGTCTTCTTTGGAAAAGTGTCTATTCATGTCTTTTGCCCATTTCTTGATTGGGTTATTTGTTTTTTGGGTGTTGAGTTTGAGAAGTTATTTATAGATTTTGGATACAAACCCTTTATCAGATATGTTGTTTGAAATATCTTTTCTCATTCTTTAGGCTACATTTTAGTTTTGTTGACTGTTTCCTTTGTTGTGCAGAAGATTTTTATCTTGATGAAGTATCAATAGTTCATGTTTGCTTTTGTTTCCCTTGCCTTCAGTGACATGTCTAATAAGAAGTTGCTGTGGCCAAGGTCAAAGAAGTTGCTGCCTGTATTCTCCTCTAGGATTTTGATGTTTCCTGTCTTACATTTAGGTGTTTCATCCATTTTGAATTTATTTTTGTGTATGGTGTAAGAAAATGGTCCAGTTTCATTCTTCTGCATGTCACTGTCTAGTTTTCCCAACACCATTAGTTTAAGAGACTGTCTTTTTTCCATTGGATATTCTTTTCTGTTTTGTCGAAGATTAAAGGCCATATAGTTGTGGGTCCATTTCTGGGTTTTCTATTCTGTTCCACTGATCTATGTGTCTGTCTTTGTGCCAGTATCACACTGTCGTGATGACTACAGCTTTGTAATATAGTTTGAAATCTGGAATCATGATGCCTCCAGTTTTTTTCTTCCTCAGGATTGCTTTGGCTATGTGGGATCCCTTCTGGTCCCATAAAATTTTTAGAATTATTTGCTCCAGCTCTGTGAAAAATGCTAGTGGTATTTTGATAGGGATTGCACTAAATATGTACATTGCTTTGAGTAGTAAAGACATTTCAACAATGTTTGTTCTTCCAATCCATGAGCATGGAATACTTTTCCATTTCTTTGTGTCATCTTCAATTTCTTTCATAAGTGTTCTATAGTTTTCAGAGTATACATCTTTTACCTCTTTAGTTAGGCTTATTCCTAGGTTTCTTACTGGTTTTGGTGCAATTGCAAATGGGATCAATTCCATGATTTCTTCTTCTGTTGCTTCATTATTGGTGTATAGAAATGCAATAGACTTCTGCATGTTGATTTTATATCCTGTGACTTTACTAAAATTCATGTATTAGTTTTAGCCATTTTTTGGTGGAGTCTTTTGGGTTTTCTACTTAGAATATCATGTCATCTGCAAATAGTGAAAGTAGAGTCAGAAGAGCTTCTGACTGTAGTACAGTTCTAAGAGTCTCAGTAAGGCCAACAGGAAGTCCCTAAGCAAAAATTATCCATTATAAGTCCCTCATGTGAGGCATGAATGGCCCAACCCAATCCTGGTACTCCTGCTGTGCTCAGTCACAGGCTGGGGGCAGTCTGAGTTACGCATCACAGTGGATATGGAGATGTGGAGGATTGGTCACCCATGTTCCCCACAGCAGGTTCTCTTCAAGAAGGTGGTCTGAGTGGTGCCAAACCCTCTGTGACCATCATACTGTGATCAAAGTATGTAGTCATGGGCAAAGAGGAGGTGGATTATTACCCTGCCTGGCAGACTTTCATTCATTCATTCATTCGTCCTCTACCTTTGAAAACAAAGTGAGATGTTTGAGAAGGCCATCATAGAAAGTGTCATTAAAGATGGGTCCTAAAGTATTCTTTCAAGCATTGCTGTTGGAGCCAGCAGTCTTGGTACGTCACTTCCACTCATTTCTTGGTGACTCTATGGAGCTCAGCTGTGAGGGATCTACAGTCAAGTCTCCAAGAGGCTCTGTGTTATGGTTCGAGAGTCAACCAGAACTGCATTTTCTTCTCCTCTCTACCACCTGGTCATTTATACAAGTCATTTCACAGTGATAGGTCTCACTTTTCTCATCCTTAGAGTGAGGATAACCAGACCCATCTCACAGAATTGTTATGGAGACTAAAATAGATGATATGGGCACAATGTTTGATACACATAGTCAGTGTTTTGAAAACCATGAGTTTGTTCCTCTGTTCCACTAGGTTATTGTTAGGGGTATAGAAATCTGTTTTTGGATGCAGTTATTTTTTTCCCAAACTGAGAAACATTTAAAAACTTAGAGCCCTAGTTTTCAAACTCCAGCTATCTATGGCAATCAAGGTGAATCAAAATGATGTCCACTGGACCTTCTTATTCATACCCATCACTCTTTCTAAAGCAGCATTTGTGATTAATCTCACTCTAGGGCTAAATCGGTCCCAAGCGTTTCCCAGGCACTTGATAAAGAAGCTCTCTGATTTATAGCAAACACCATTATTGAGCGGTGGCAGAGAGAGGCCATTGGGGGATTTGTCTCGCTGGAAACTCTGTCTGTTGGAGCCATTTCTTCTATTTTCCTGGATGAGAGCTCAATTTATTTCAAAACAGATGAATGAGGTCCTTTTTTGCTCCCTTGCTGGGGTAGGAAGGAGACAGAAGTTGTATAATTTTTAAAAATAAAGAATACTACTTAATATTTTAAATTTGGAAAGTTCTTCACAGCTTACACAGACATCAGGATTCAACAGAAGGCTAGGCACAAAGTAGGTCCTCAGAAAATGTTTGTGGAAGTGTACAATAATCTCCTTTAATCCTCACAGTGGCCCTGTGAGGTACACCAAGTCCATTTTTCCCATTGGACAAAGGAGGAAGATGAGGTTCACAGCTAAGAAATGTCAGAGTTAGGACTCTGATATAGACCCAGACCTGAGCTTTATCAGTCACCACACCGTGGGCCTCAGTACTCCAGGAGTTGAATCACCATGCTCATTCCTTGAGCATTCCTTGAGAAAATGCCTGAGATTTTCCGAGATTGAAAAGCTAATCAGCCAAGGCTGCAACTTCTTTTTCACCTGGTCTTTGGGTCCCTTTGGTTCTGTTCCAGAATACATTTATGGAGCACCTGCCTCTTATTTGGCGTTCATCTTCCTCACTTTGTCTGCTCAGAACCTGACCCTCTTCCCCAACAACCCTTACAGTCATCTTTGCTTGAACATTTCTAGTGACAGAGAGATCCCTACCCAGTGGAGAGTTCTTCTTATTTGACGGGGCCAATGTATTGCCCTGGAGTGTAATTACCTGGACCTCAGACTTGGCTCCAGGCATAATAGTAGCAGTGAAAAGCTTAGGCTCAGGCAGACCTGGCTTAAAGCACAGCTGTTTCACTTACTAGCTCTGTGACACTGTTATTTAACCCATAAAATGTATTCTTTAGCTCATAAAATGGAAAATAGAATATTTTATCAGCAGGAATTCTTTTGGGTGCAAGGAAGACAATACTCAATTAATAGAAGCATAAACAATAAAGACATTTAATAATCTCACTTCACAAAGAAGTTTCAAGGGAAGCAATGCCAGTGTTGGCTCAATGACAAGGTGATATGAGAGTTCTTGGTTCGTATCTTCATGATTCTCAGGTTCATTAGAAGGCCACAGCAGCAGCAAGCGTCATGTCTTAACACAGTACTTGCAAAGCAGAAATAGAAGACACCTAACACCTCCAGGTGGCACGAATCTGGGGCCCAAAAGCTTGGAAGGCCTACATAGTCCAAATCGTGATGTCTGCATCAGGTCACTGAGGCTCCCTGGGCTCTGATTTCTTCATTCATATGGACAGTGGGACAGTTACATCCCCCTGTATTTGCAGGAATCAAATACGTCAAGGGCTTGTGGGTCCTGATTTGTCAGAGGTCTCAGTAGTGAATGGTACTCTTATTATTGCTGTAGTTACTGATCTTACTGTCAGAACCTTCATCTTGCTGAGCCCTGATGACCACGTCTCCTGAACAGTCCGACCTGAATGTCCTCTGCAGATTAAGTTCGAGTGCTGGTGAGCAGGCCTCCCCAAGACGGGCTTGTCCTCCCAGGCTGTGTTTCCTTCCCATTTGGACTCCTGACAGATTTCCGTGTTCTGGACCAGGCCATTGAGCGGTAACTCTGCAATCTGTTCCGGCTGTTAAATAAACTTCTCCTGCTCCCAGACGAGCTGTCACTTGTGTGTAAATACCCCTTTATGCCTGGACTATGATTTCCAAGTCAAAATTCCCATTGCATGGGTGGCTATTAGGGTCACTCCAGATTCAAAGCCCATGAATCACAGATAATAGGTTCAAACTGAGAGGTTGCTGTGGGAATTGACTGTGTGGCCTGAAGGAGGGATGATTAGCTATTGTAACTTGGGCATGTTTTTATGGCTATTCTGGGCATCTGAGGATCACTCTCCATGTCACCATCATTAGAAGAGGTAGCACTCTGAAGGGACAATAAGCAACTCACACCCAGTGCTACCGTTTACGAGGTCCATTTATGTCTGAGAGTTGACCTACGACTTCCTCCAAACAATCCTCAGATAAGGATTCTTAGAACTGTTTGCAGTGTAATCCTGGGCCAGTTACTTCACCCCTCGGAATGTGAGTGTCTTCATCTGTTACTGGGGGGTTGTTATGGAGATTCAATAATGACAAGTTTGACAGTGGACTTCACAGTTTTGTTTCCCCTCACAGCAGGCCCCGAGGCAGGTACTACGGTAGGGTAGGTGGGCACCGGGTCATTTATTTGGCAGTGATCTCAGGGAAGCACATGTGAAGAAGTGGATGAAGAGAGACGGAAGGGAGGGAAGCCTATAGAGTACGCATTAGTGAGGGGGTTAAAGTTCTGGGCAATGGGGACCCAGTCCCACAGGGGACCTGCTGACAAACTGTGGAACAAGCCCTATGTTAATTTACTCACGGATATTGATCCCCTGGATATGGGACACCAGGGGTGCCCTTCTGAGGTGCCCCTGCTTGTGGATGAGTGAAATCATGTGGTTCATGTGGTGCCAGAAAAACTGTTAGGCAGAAAAGGAGGCAGCAGGGTGAGAACAGGACTGGAAACTCTCCACCCTGGCTGCAGGTGAGTTCGGTGGGCCAAGGGGACAAAGGGACAGAGGGGTGGCCTCACAGGCATTCTTTTTTGTTCTGTGTTGTTTTTTGTTTTGGTGGGGGGGTTGAGAGAAAGAGAGAGCAGGGAAGGAGCAGAGGGGGGGGCGGAGAGAGAATTGCAAGCAGGCTCCACACCGTCAGCACAGAGCCCAATGTGGGGCTCGAACCCACGAACTGCTGTCACACACTCTTGATGCACATACCTCCTCCGTGCTGGCATCCTGAGCCCTGGGCATATATTTGGGCCTCATACCCATCACGAAGCCCTAACCGTTCCTATGTCCATTTTCCAGGGGAAGAAAATCGAGCTTTTACAGAGGACACTCACCTATGCAGAACGAGCTGGCATCAAATCCAGCTCGGACTGCAGCGCGTGGGCTCTTAAAGAAAAGCCTAACCAGAACGTTAGCCTGCTGGACAGAACTGGGAGACTCATACTGTGAGGAGCTTGCCCAGACAACGCTGAAAGGCGATGCTAGTCACTATTCTATTTTTTTTTTCTACTATTCTATTCTCATACTGATTCCAGAGGCACCTCTCGGGGTGCCTGGGTGGCTCAGGTCATGATCTCACAGTTTGTGGGTTCGAGCCCCGCATCGGGCTCTGTGCTGACAGCTCAGAGCCTGGAGTCTGCTTCGGATTCTGTGTCTCCCTCACTCTCTGCCCCTCCCCTGCTTGTACTCTCTCTCTCTCTCAAAAATAAACATTAAAAAATTAAAAAAAAAAAAAAAGAACAGATCATCTTCAATTCTGTGTTGTACTCGATCAGACAATGGCCATCCTTTTGGAAATGACCTCTTTTAACTAATAATCTTACAGCCCAGACTAAGACAATGCTAGAATATAAGAATCAGCAGGGGTATAGCTGTTTGGATGCTGTAAAAAGCATATACATGTTAACTGTATTCAAAACCCATAATAATCCTGGGAAGTAATCAGGGCAGATGTTACAACCCCATGTTGCTCCCCCCAAAATAAGACTAGTCATGTTGTCCTCGATCTCTCAAGGCTACTATAACATCAGAAGAACAGTTGTAGAAAAAAAATCAAATTCAACTTGTCTGTGTAGAAAAACAATAATTGCTTTTAAAAAATATCTTTAAATATAGAACAAGAGAACACTTAAGCAGACCATCCATCATCCCTAACCTACAAAAATATACTGGTCAAAATTAATACATGTTAATTTTACTTTATATTCTGAAGAGAAGACGGCAATCTGACTTCAGACCCATGTGGCCCAGGATGAGGTCCCAGGCCCCTTATGGTCCACAAAGATGGTACTGGGAATCTTTTAGCTATGCTTAATATTTCAGAGAGCCTAACTAAAAATTTTATATTTTCTCTCACATAATTAGGCCACCCAGACTAATTAAAATCACAAATTTTTCTCTTGGCTAGAATTTTGATAGTACCAGAAATCACATGATGATCAGAGGTCCTGATTGGTGTTTGATGATATCACAAAAATTCTGAGACGTGCAAGCAGGATCACACTGTGACTTGTGCCCCACACCCAACTAACTCAACTCCTAAACAGCCAGCATAGCAAGAAACCCTAGTCACGAGTCTATACCCTCCACTCCTTCAAGACAGAACTGTGTGCTGTAAAAGTCCATGCACACAGTTGGGTCATACAAAAGGGGTCCTTGATTAAAAGGCTGGGAGTCACTGGCCTACCTCTAAAGGCTATTGGTTCTTGGATAGAAGTTAGGGGTTGGTGTAAAGGGGTATATACTGACAGGGTTCCTTCCAGTAATGAGGTGAGAGATATTTCTCACCACAGATTAAGGAACTCTCTAGGTCCGAATAGAAACAACGTAAGGAGCACCTGAGTGGCTCAGTCGGTCAAGCTTCTGACGCTTGATTTGGGCTCAGGTCATGATCTCATGGTTCATGAGTTCGAGCCCCGTGTCAGGCTCTGTGCTGGTGGTTCAGATCTTGCTTGGGTTCTCTCTCTCCCTTTCTGTCCCTCTCCCCTACTCTCTCTCTCGCTCTCTGAAAATAAATAAACAACAAAAAACCACATTATAAGATGATTAATAAGAATTTTAGCCCTCCCATATATGAATGTACTTAAATATTTTTACCACCTGTCATAGAGTATTAAAATGAATGCATTTAAGAGAAAGGAGGGTTCCCAAGGGAGGGGTGAAGGAAATGAACACTCTTCATCACCACTTCCTTTATGAGATTTGCTACCTGGAGTAGCAGTAACTAGCTGGAGAGCACAGACTTTGGAGTCAGCAGATGAGGGTTTGAATCTCAGTTCTGCCACTATGAGCGGAGTAGTGCTGGGCACACAGTTGCCTAGTATCTTTGAGCTTTGGTTTCCAGTTAAAAAATGTAGGTAACACCTCCCTCCACAAAGAGTGTGGTATTGCTCAGAGAGCACCGGATTACAAATCAAGAACCCTTTCCTTCTGATCCCAGTTCAGACGTTCACTTGAAGTGCATCCTCGGGTAACTTGACTCACTCCTCCAAGCTTTAGTCTTCTTCCTTATGAGTAAATAACACCACTTGTCCTTCCAATCACATGGGCTGGTTTTGAGGATAGGAGCAACGGAAAAAAAATATCTTACAGATGATAAAGCAAATACACTAACGCAAATTTACTATCAACAGAAACAAAACTTAGGCAATATTGTTTTTGCTCAGATTAAGTTATCATTTCTGAACCAAATCTGCAAAGAATTATCTTGTTTCTTTGCCTGCTGAAAGAGGAGAAACGTAACAGGTTTTTATTTCAGTTACTGAACAGGCGCTGTGGTTGTATGTGAGCCACTCTGTTTGTAGGGTGCCGACTGTAACCATCCTCAGCTCCAGCCTGTCGGGATCACCCGTCCCCTGTGGTGGTTACTGTTTCTGGGTTGCTCTTCAGAGATTGCAGTTAGTATTCAAGGTTTTGTTTCAATAGTTGCAAGGTAACCTTGGCAGCTGCTCGCAGCCATCTTGACATCAGCAGGGAAGAGTGAAACCAGAGCTGAGAAAAATCACAGAGAAAAAGCCACTGCTCTGACGATATCACAATACTCTGGACTAAATCATGTCCAAAGCTAGTGTGCTTCTGGGCTTTTTTGTTAGGTGAGGCAATAAATTTTGAGGTTTTTTTTTTTTTTTCCTGTTCTTGCAAGTAAAATAATCTTCAGAAATACACCATATAACATCGAGCAAGTTTCATTAACCCTCTCAACTTCACTATCCTGATCTACAATGGGGGGTAAAATAATACCTATCACACACAGGGCTGCAGTTAAGTTCATCAGTGCTTGAAGAATGTTTAGCACGGTGCTTGGTACAAAGTAAGCCCTCAATAAATTGTGGCTATTTGTATTATGTTTGGCGCTCTACACATTATGCTAAATGCTTTCAGTACAACACCTTCCTTAAGCATCATGTCAACCTCACGACAATCTTTTTTCTTATATAATTTTTTTTAAGTGTTCCTTTATTTCTGAGAGAGAGAGAGGCAGAGTGTGAGCAGGCGAGGGGCAGAGAGAGGGAGACACAGAATCCGAAGCAGGCTCCAGGCTCTGAGCTGTCAGCACAAAGCTTGACGAAGGGCTTCACCCCACGAACCGTGGGATCATGACCTGAGCCAAAGTCGGATGCTTAACTGACTGAGCCACCCAGGCACCCCTACAAGGTAGGATTTCTTATCCCCATTTTACAAATGAAAAGAAAAATGAGGGTTAGAGACTTGAAGTGACTTGTCCAGGGTCCTATGGCTACAAAGAGGCAGAGATTTCATAACATATAACTGTTTCTCCTTTTTTATTTTTTTCATCATCCTTTGCCCCGGTGATGTGAAGTGTACATCATCAGTAAAATACCAATTGGATACCTATGTCAAAAATCATTAGTTACCAGAGACATAGCAGTAAATACACATATTCTTTTTGAATTTAGTTTTAGAGGACACCCTTACAATGACCCGGGTTACAGGGGAGTTTAGATTGAATTTGTGCCTTGTATTTACTGGCATCATGCTCCTAACAACTGAGAAACTAACTAATGACACCTAAATCCTATAGGCACATGAACAGCCCTGTCAGTATGGTATGCAACTAAATGCAGAGCTTAGAGGTCTTTTCCATATAGAACTTAGAGCATATGTATACATATTACATCCAACTATTTAATTTCTCCTAAAACCCTGAACCGAAATGTACCATTTCTTTTGTATTTTGATCCCATGGGTTAAAAAAATGTCTTTTTCACAGGCACTATAAAGGAATTCTCTTGATACTTTCTCTGTTCCTTCCAACATGTCAACTTATATATGTTTCCTAGGAAATCCAAACAGTACAATTAGATGTGATAACGGGATGGAAGGAAATATCGACTAGGGCCTCCACGACACTATTTTCTCAGGAAATATACAGGGAAATCTGATGGCGTGTCTTACTGTTTACCTCTAGGTGACATTCTCCAAACGTCTTTACACGTTATGGAATGCCTCAGACAGGACTGCAATGACTACAACAGTTAATCTGAACCTCCTCCTTACAAATGTTATCTTGTGTGCAGATCAAGAAAGTCCTTCCCACTCATCTGTAGTAAGCCCTGGAAAATATAAGCAGCAGCCCCTGAAATTCTCCTCATAACTAGGTACATATCTTGTCTAAGGAGAGGTGTCAGGACACATCCCAAATGCGAAGTCACGGGCTTTCAGAGGCAGCGGGGAGAGGCTCCACTGTCCTAAATTGCCTCACCCCCTGCCTCTTCGTGTACATTTTTTGATGGAAAGGTGTGAGAGGAGTGCCTAGAAAGTCATCCTGCAGGTAGGTGATCCTGATTTTATAATTAGGAGATTTTTACCTATACTGAAGCCCTATATGAGGATGCTACGACACAACCGAGGATGGCATTTGTTCCCTCTGATAGCATAGTTTTAGATATCTGAGAGCTGTGGAGACAGACTGATCTGCAGCCAGACAGATGTAGCTCTGTTCTTTCTAGGTGAGAGTCCCTGGGTGTACCACATAACCTCCCCAAGCCTGCTTCTCATTGTAAAATGAGGCCACTACAACCTACCTCATGGGGTTTTGGAATAAATGGGTCCAGCTCACAGCAGACAGTCAATAAAAGATCGTTTATTTCCCCTGCAATTCTCTAAGAAACCATTTAATGTAATGTGTCTTTAGAAAAATGTCCCTACCAGGAAGAGAACCTCAACATCACTAGACTGCATCCGTTTGGGAGTAGAAATAATTTTATACACATAATAATGCACTTTAGAACCCTATTTCCAGGTTTCCAGAATATACAGTAATTTCTGAGTACCGCTCGGGCTGTGCCTAGTGCTTCTTCTCCCACCTCCTTCCAACCTTTTACTGATGTCTGCCGCCCAGGGAGGTCAATTTGTGGGTGGCACCTTCTCCCACATCCTTGGTGGTACCCTCGATGACAACAGGGTGGTTGCCTTCTCTGAGAACCCCCAAGACTCCCAAATTGTAATGTCGTGAAGGAGCCAAGATGACACAGCTTTGTTAGGACTTCACAACATTAGCAGCACACTGTGTCTGCAAGGAAATGACCCTACCTCCTTGTTGTGTTTCTCACTGTCACTTGGACCACAAAGAGCACTCCTTTTGCCTCCTATGAAAACAGCTTCTTCAGCTTCTGCCTAGACAGTCCTTTTTCCCCTCAGAGTCCATAAGAGAAGACCAGTAAGTTCTCTATCCCAAGGTCCCCTGTTCCACATAATCCTATCCAAGTGCAAATCAACTTCTGTAAACAGTGCTTCAGACTGATGGTCAGTTTCCCAGTTCACCATAACCACCCAGACTTTGAGCTCCAGTTTAGGTTCAGGTGGAACTCTCTCTACAACAAGAATTACTGCACATTCTGACTTCTCATCCACTAGAGGTCTGCCTCCAAATCAAAACCAAGTATGAGACAGAGTAAAACATAATACAAATTTATTCTGTGACATTTTCTTCATTGAAGATATTTTAAAATAGATTAAAACACATCAATATTTCATGAAAATACCTAGGAGAAGAAGTTAGGTAATACCTGTAATATACATGATTTGACCCTGAATATACAATTTTTGTATTTCAAACATCATTTTTTTAAAAGGAACATAAAAATGGTAAGAATTGCTGCATTCTTCATATATCCCATGTCTCATAAATTTTAATTCAACTGCCAGTTCTTTTCTCAACTATATATGTTAAGGGTATTTGCTTCTGATTTTGAATGGTAGGAGTATCCATTTTCTGTTTCTTAGCAGTGATATTTAGGTCTTCTTTTTCCGATTCTTCAAGAAAATGCTTCATGCTGAGTTTGAACAGTAATCGAGGGTCTGGTCCAGAAAGTGGTGGGCAATTACATATCTCTCTAATTTTAAGGGCCTACAAATGAAGAATACAATACTCTGTGTATATATGTGTGTGTGTGTGTGTGTGTACATATATATATATATATATATATACACACACACTATATATATATATATATACATACATATATATACACACACATATATAAATTTATATATACATATAAATATATACATAAATTATTCCAGTAATTCCTACTATGCTGTATGCAAAACAGTGAAATATAAGAATACATTCTATATTTTTGGAATAAAAAGTATCTTAATTACAACATGCGAAAGAGGACCATAGAGACATTCCTGGTAAATAGTTACATTTTTATTATTTGTTTATACAATAATATATTTGAAAAAAATATCTGCAGTGACTGTCTGATGTCCTATTAGGGATAAATGAGAGGTATCTCTATGATTTCAGTCACACTAGAGCTGACTGTGAGAACACCATTCAGATTTAAAAAGATCTGAAGACTCTAAGACTTTCTCAAGGAAAGGAAAACAAGAGGATATAGAAATATGAACATACTGAAGAAAGATACATGTAACTAGGACAGTCTGAGGGAGAATTGATGCTAATAACCTACAAGATTAAGCAGATCAAAATCATGACAATTTTTAATTCCCGGAAAAACAAAATGCTACAGGAAAAGTAATCACAGAATGACGACATGGTTCAGCTGTGACTGGTGTTTACAGTTTTAAAAACAATGAATCTTGATCTACCCCAAATCACAAACAAACAACTGGAAGAGGGAGAGCTGGATACATGTGGGTGCATGCACAGGTGTATCAGTGATAAAGGAGCCCTTCGTTCTCATCCTCTACGGGGAAAAGTAAATTGGAAATGCTTAAACTGGAAAGTTAGGAAGTAGCAATATGACTATGTGATGGTAGACATGGTGGGAAATACCAAAAGTATTATTTAAGAGCTGGAAATGGTTACCCTTAAAACTGAGGGCAGGTAGGGGGATTGGAGCTTTAAATAACTAGACTTGAAGATCTATGTGATTCTTTACAGTGGTTTCATAAAGGACTTTAAGACATAAAAACTAAAATAGTGAATTAAAAAAAATTTTTTTAATGTTTATTTTTTAAGAGAGAGAGAGAGAGAGAGAGAGAGAGAGAGAGAGAACACGAGCAGGGGAGGGGCAGAGAGAGAGAGGGAGACACAGAATCCGAAGCAGGCTCCAGGCTCTGAGCTGTCAGCACAGAGTCCGACGCCAGGCTCAAACCCATGAACCGTGAGATAATGACCTGAACAGAAGTCGGGCGCTTAACCGACTAAGCCACCCAGGTGCCCCTAAAATAGTGAATTTTTAAAGCAAAAACATTTTATATCTAATGGGGGTTAAAAGAAAGATATTTAGGGGAGGGAGCTAGTTTAGTTTCTTATTACTTATAACTTTAATTTTTTTTTTCATGTTTATTTATTTTTGAGAAAAAGAGAGACACAGCGTGAGCAGGGGCTGGAGGTGCAGAGAGAAAGAGAAAGAGACACACACAGAATCCAAAGCAGGTTCCATGGTCTGAGCTGTCAGCACAGAGCCCGATGTGGGGCTCGAACCCAGGAACCAAGAGATCATGACCTGAGTTGAAGTCAGACACTTAACCAACTGAGCCACCTAGGCACCCCACTTTTAACTTTTTTATAGTGATGGATGTTAAGGGATGTAAGTAAAGCTGGGAAGGAAACAATCAATGTTTGTGGGGATAGTAAAATTTTAGAAAGATTAGCCTACCAAGGTCTCACTGTTAAATACTGATGGGGGCAGAGAGGAGGAGGGGTAGCTGGGGAGAAGACCTGAAGGCTGAAGGACAAGAGGGAAGAGGTACGTGGGTACCTGGAAAAAGAGCATTCCAAGTACCAGCAGCAGGGATGCAAGGACCAGAGATGGGAGTGTGCCTGGACGGTTCTAGAACAGTAAGGAAGCTAGCACAGCTGGAGCAGAGCAGGGCATGGGCAAGAGCAGATTATGTAGGCTCTCACAGGTCATAGGGTTTTAGGTTTTACTATGAGTGGGGCTGCCTCTGCTATTTGTGGGGTCCATGGCAAGAATATAAACACTCAGATACCATATGTTTAAATATCTAAAAGCAGTAAGTCAAGCTAATAAACTACTGTAGAAAACATTTTCTATTCTCCCACTTTGAAAAATACACATTCAAAATGACCCTGAAGGCAGGTACAAAACTAGAATTCTTGAATTTTGGAATGTGTAAGGTTGCAGGGAACCTACCCACTTCCTGTCACTGGCCTGCTGTCCACTCCCTTCTCCTATCCCTGGCTTCCTGGGCACTATGAGGAGCTTTGTGTGCATGTGTCCAAGGGAAGAGATCCACACAGGCCCAGAAGCAGGCTCAAAAGTGTTTGGGCAAGGAATTCCATTATCCCAAATACCCACAGTGCCACATGGTAGGGGCATAGGTTCTTAGATGGGAATATTCCTTTAAGTTCCAAAGGAGAGAAGGGCATGCAACCAGAGGAAAACCAGAAATAGGTCTTCTAAATGGGTAATGCCAGGGCAGGAGCTTAGATCTAGGAACACTTCTGATTCTGAAGAAGGCTATGGTTTACCAAAATAAACTAGAGGAAAAAAAAAGCATTGAAGTGAAATTCTGTGGTGACAGGGGCCTCGTCTGAATTTTCTTTCTATCTCACAATCATCTACTGAGCATTAAAAAAATGTTCATTAAACTTAACTGAAAAATCAAGAAAACGTTTCACAACTATAGCACTGAAATAAACAGAAAGTCAGACCCTCAGCAAAATGGTGACCTACTGCCCAAAGCAGAACACCTTTGAGAGTGTAAGATGCTATTAAAACTCAACTGAGACATCAGGCACAAAATGAGCCTGCCCTGGCAAAATGGGGACACACAGTCCACTCTTGCTTTAACTCCTTTACAGCCATGCTGATGTCCTTTTCCAAGTGAGAAGCCGCTATGTTATGGTTGCTACATCACACGCCTGAGACCTTCACTGGTGTCAGTAAAGGGGCAAGTATGGAGCCTAGCAAGTAACAGCTGGTAAAGCTGAGTTTAGCAATGAGAGATGCAAAGCAGCAAAGGGAAAAGTAGAATGCCATCTAATCTTTTATATTCGGTAAAAGCTTTTCTCTTTCCCCTAAGTCCTTTTATTCAGTATTTTTACATAGTTCTAAATGGCCAATATTTAGAACACCACACTGAATGATCTGCTAGGTATACATCAGTCAGGATACATAGTCATGATCCCTGCCCTCACACAATTTACTTTGCATTTCCCCATCACTGGGCATTTGAATTGTTTCCACAGTTTCATTTTGTTTTACTTGGCTTTAATAAATGACCCTATGAAAATCTTTGCTTAAAAAAAATGTTATAACTTCCATTTGGGTTTACTTGAAGTATACCTGCCAAAAGAATGATGTGAACAGAGTATACTTTTAGTTTATACAGGACCAGACTGCTTTCTATCAGAAAGGCTTTACCAACTTATAATGTCTTCAGCATACAGGCCTATTATCTAAGTTATTCATAATCAGTATAACATAAGATTTCATGATTTTTAACTAGATAATAACCATATAATTCCAAAATTAGAAACCTTAGAAATCATCAGCTGCAGTTTACAGATTGAGGAAATTTAAACCCCAAAGAGGTTAAGTGACTGGCAGGGAACAAAAAATTGCTTGGCAAATGTTTATAGCAGCTTTATTCATAATTGGCAAACCTTGGAGCAGCCAAATGCCCTTCAGTAGGTGAATGGATAAGTAATCTGTGTTACATCCAGACAGTGGAATATTATTAAGCACTAAGAAGAAATGATCTATCAAGCCATGAGAACACATGAAGGAACGTTAAATGCATATTAAGTGAAAAAAAAATCTATCTAAAAAGGCTACATAGCATAGGATTCTGACTATATACATAACATTTTGGAAAAGGCAAACAATGAAGACACTAAAAAGATCCACGGTTGTTAGGGCTGAGCAAGGAGAGAAGGACGAATTGGCAGAATATTTGTGGGGCAGCGAAACTACTCTATGTCATACTGTACTGGTGAATACAAGTCACTATACATTTGTCAAAACCCACAGAATGTACACTAAGAGTGAACCCTAATATAAACTATGGACTCTGGGTCATAAAGATGGGTCAGTGTAGATTCACCTTCTGTAATAAATGTACCACTCTGGCACAGGACTTTGATAGTGGGGGAGACTGAGCAAAGGCAAGGGGTATATGGGGAATCTCTCCTGTACCTTCCATGAAATTTTGCTGTGAACCTAAAACTGCTCTTAAAAATAGTCTAATTTAAAAAAAAATTTGGGAAGAGGCACAAAAGTAAGAAGACTTAGAAAAAAAAAGGGATGAGAATCTACTTCTGTTGTTTTGTTTTTAATCCTCTTACACTACATGCTTTTGTACTACATTTTTTGCACCACATTGTTTCTTGAGTAAATCTTTTACTGAATAAACATACTTTTGAGATGTCTGACCTACGTTTAATTGCTAGAAAAACTATATATTCTTCATAAAGGTATTCTATGAATCTTTCTACATGTGTGAATCCTCTCCTCCAACTATCGATCAAGCAAAATCCTATTAGACCATAGACATTTCTACCAAATCTTCATCTATTTTGCACAGCAAGATTTTATCACATATGTTGGTAAAATATTTTTATTTTCTACTGTCCTTTCCACATTTATTTTATTACATTTCAGGGTGTCAACATCTTTTATTTTTATAAATTCAAATCTATCTTATTAAATATAGCTTCATCTCCTTAAAAGTCAGCAATATTTTCCCACAATACAACAAGAATAGGCCTTTCTGTTGCCTTTACTTCGTTTTCTGCATTTAACTGTATGTACTCTACATAACACGTACTTAATAAATACATGGTGGATTTTAAACAAACACCTATAAAACACAAGCTATGAATAAATCATTATAATAAATGTCATAGGGAAAACACTCTTTAAGAATCGAGAGTCTAAGAGAAAGCAGGAATGTATTCTAGTAACAAAAATATACACTTCTAAGAATCCCAAGGAAGATTTGGAGTTAAATATGGAATTAGCCAACCTAAGGATTCCCACTAGACATGAAAGAAACTAACATATACTGTTCATTTTCTATGTGCCTTGTCCTGTACCAGGTATTTTACTTATCTAAATTGGCGTTATGATATGAACCACTTTTAATATTTATTTTTGAGAGAGAGACACAGAGTGTGAGCAGGGGAGGAGCAGAGAGAGAGGGAGACACAGAATCTGAAGCAGGCTCCAGGCCCCGAGCTGTCAGCACAGAGCCTGACACAGGGCTCGAACTCACAAACCGTGAGATCATGACCTGCGCCGAAGTCGGACGCTCAACCGACTATGCCACCCGGGCGCCCCTGATATGAACCACTTTTAAAATCTTGGGCCCAATGTAGAGTATTTGTCATTGAAATGTCTTAAAAGAGAGAGAGGCAAGGAAAGAGGGGAAAAGGCAGGGCCTTACGACACAAATACTTAAGTATGTACATAAAACAGGACATATTATCACAGTTTTACAGATGAAGAACCTGAAGGTTAGATTAGGTAACTTCTGCAAAGTTAGGTGGGTGGTAGATCCGAATTAAAACCCAAAGCTCCCAAGACCGCTGCTATTTTTATTGTACTTCCCTTAAGCATCCTTTTCCCATTATCAACTATTAGTTTGCTACATGCTAAATTTCCATGAGGGAATGTAACTGCTACTCAACTGTACTGCCCAATTTTTCTATTTTTAACCCAGTATTATTTAGCCTATCTTTCCTATTATGACCTAGCATGCTATCATTTAACAAATATTCATTAAGCATCTCAGGGACTGTCACAGGCTTTATGGATACAATAGCGAACAAGGGCCTTACATTGTAGGGGAGGAGACAAGACAATAAACAAGTGAACAAGATCACTTTCGTTGTGTACATGAAGAAACAAAACCGTGAACTTTCTTAGAGAGCAGCTGCATGGAAGAAGGGCTATTTGAGATGGGGGGAATCGAACAAAGCCTCCCAGGGGAGATGACGTTTGTGTAAAGAGCTGAGGGAAGAATATTTCAGGCAAGAAGATTGAGTAGAGAAGCTGTGAGGAGGAAACAAGCACAATGTGTAATCATTGGAATCAAGGAAAACCTGGGGGAGAGGGACACATGAAAACACTGGAGAAGGAAGCAGTGGCCCAATCACCTGACTCAAAGACTAAGGAATTTGGATTTTCATTCTAAATTCAAGAGATGTCATTGAAAGGTTTTATGCAGGGAAATGACATTGAAAAGACCGTTCTGGCTGCTATACTGAAAACAGGCTGTCGGGGTTGAGGTGAAAATGGAGCAGGAGGATTAAACATGAGCTGGCTGCAGTGAATTGGGGGAGCGGGGGATGCTGGTGACTTTACTAGGGCTGTAGCAGCAGGGATGGAAAAGGCGAAGTCACAGGATCTTCTTGTGGGAGGACACAGAAAGAGGAAAGAGAGGGATCAAAAAGGATTCCTGAATTCTCTCCTGTGTTAACAGCATTGCTTTCATATGCTACCCACGTATCTGAGGATAATTTGCTTGCTCTGAGGAAATAATTATTGTTACTTGGCACTGTATTGTTTGTTGGTTCATGCCCAGTCCATAAATTCTTTTAAAGGTATTTTTTAAAATCAATTTGTGAAAAAAAAATGTTCATAAAATGAATAATTAACAATGTCCCTTTTTTGAAGCTAGAGTTAATTATTCGTTGAATAACGGTCTTCAAACTTTCAAAAAATTCTTCAAAGTAAATCCCCACCAGGCCTAGCTAGGTGCTCTTTTCTTTGCTAATTTGTTATGACTATGGATTTCTAATACAGTCGTTTTTATTTATTTGATTTAATTATACCTTACCTCTTTCCCCGAGAATTAATTTGAGGGGGTACATTCTCGTTACAATTTCTACTTCTAGATGTACCCACATAGGCAGTTCTCTCTCTTACACATACACTTATGCATGCACACATTTTAATTACTTCTGATCTTGACCTGAGCCATTAACTAACACCATCTACCTAAAAATAACATGCTCTCAAGTATTTTGGTTTTCCTGCATTTTAATTATTGTAGCTTTTCTACTGATCCTATTTATATTTTACTCTTTGTCTGTCTGATTCAATAATTTCCACTTTGACACAATTTCTAAAACAATTAACTATTAAAATTTTGTTTATTTCTACTTAATTTTATTTTCCCTGTCTGGGGCACACTGTATTTCTCAATTTCCTTTCTCTTTTTCTCTATTACTAATACAGACGTTTAAATTGATAATTTTTTGACATATATGTTTGACACTCAATCCATGAAAATATAACTACAACCACTACAAAATTTTTTTATTTTAAGGCATGTTCTCACTGTTTATGGATTTCTTTATTGTCCTATATATGCAACAATTTTAATTTTCATGTAGTTGCCCATATTTTAATTTTTGTTATATTAATTTTAATGTACTATGTTCTGATAATTTGAAACACATTTTTATATTAAGTATACACGTTTCTGCCCAAGTTAATGACTAATATTTTTATGAAAGTTTTGTATTTTATGTATTTGTATTTTATGAAAAAATACATCTTTTTCCTAGCATTTCGTTTTTTATGTCAGTTGAATCTTATTTTTCATATTTTCAACTCAATTCTTTGTTAATTCCTTACTTGATCTGTAGTTTTCTAAGAATAGTAGGGTGGAAGCTATAATCACAGTCATATATAAACAAACTAAACTACATACTCTATCTAATTCTTGATCGTCAGTAGATTCTGGAAAGAGAACTGCTGCTGAATACTTCGTGGCATATTGTTTTATGTGTTCCATGTATTAAAGTTTCTTCTATTTCAAAAGAAAGAAAAGCTGGTTTGGCTAGATAGCACACTCGAGTGTATTACCTCCATTGTTCGTTGTTTTATCTCTTTTCCCCTAAACTCTTATACTTCTCCAAAGTCTAAAAGGAAAAATTTAAAGTCATTCTTACTCATATGTGTCTTTAAATTTTCTCTTTATATATGGCAGCTTGTAAAATCCTGTCTTTGCAATGAAGATTAAACACTTGATAGATTTATATACCTAGGCAACATCATTTCAGGGTTTCTCAGCCATAATGCTTTGGGATTCTTCTAAAAGCCCACTCTGAGAAGTGTTATCTAAATCAAACATGTGATACAGAAATCACAGTCAAAGAAACTAAGGCGTAAGTGAAGGTTCTGGACTTTACCACTGTTATATGCAGCCCGACTTGTGTCTTTTCAGTATTCTTCCATTTTTCAGATATTTTTTTTAGATGTGGGTCTTTTAGTTTGGTTGTGCTATTTTCCTTTATCTCCAGCATCAATAAGTCTTTGCTCTGGGGCATCAATTCTGCTCTTCCCAGCCTCCAATGAAACTTTTAGAGCTTGTCTGCTGTATTCACAAGTTTAGCAATTTTCTGGAACGGATGTATCTTACGTTTGTAAAATCATTCTTTCTTCTTCTGTCACTTTCAATGTAGTTAGATCAGCCTTCTCATGCCAGCTTCAGGGGGCACCTAGCCTGTCTTCTCCAATGCAGTAAAGCTTTTAAATTATACCTGAGACTTGGGGTTTTTGTTTTTTGTTTTTTTGTTTTTTTGTTTTTTTTTTTTCAGATTTTTCTACTCTTTGAAGTTTATCCTACTGGAAGAAAATGGGCATTTCATGGGCATTTCAGAGGCTTTTTGTGATTGTTATTTTAGATTTAGTTTAGATGAGGGTCCTTTTGGTGTTATTAGTTAAGGGCACTCAGACGCTAAATGTCTTTTAAATACAATTACCTATGATCATCTTTCTTTCCAACTATTATGTACTCATCATCATTGTGATGTTTTAAAAACCTCTCTTCACTACCTCTTAAATCTACTCTTCATGGGAGAAAAATGTGGCTGCAACATCTTTTATTCTGTTAGATTTGATTTGGTTGGTCTGAGCTCCTTCTTCATTGTTCTATATAGATTCCTCCTGAAGACGCACATACAGGTAAGCCTTTTAAGACAGAGGACAATGATAGTCCCCTCAATCAAGAAACTTTTAAGGTTGATGAAAACCTGGCTAGAGAGTCCTAAAAGCATCACCCCACAATCACGTGCTGGCCATACGAGAGAAAACCATGTTGACAAAGGAAGGGTCAGGCCACCACCATTCAAATCCCTGATCAAATGTGTCAACACTAATGTGGAGCAGCCAGATTAAGGGAATCCTAATATGAAAAGCATAGCTTCATTGCCTATAAAATATTCTTGTCAAAACTTAACTTCTGTCTATAGGTATATAGAGTAACAAGTGTTAAAAAAAAGAACGAATAGGCCCAAAATAGAGTCACCTCTGATAAGCCCCACATCATCAAACCAAGACTTTAACTACTAATCTAACTGCAGTTTCAACCTCTTCCAGAAATAGAATTTTAAACCAGTAAATCTGGATTTTCCTGGTCAGCACTTAGTGAGGTAATCTGCCAGACAGTCCCCTTCTGTCCCCCAAAGAAGGATGAGGTAACCCCTCTTTCCCTGTGCCCTTCTGCCTACAGAAGTCGCTATTTCATTCAGCTCTTTGGAGCTCCTTTCCATTGCTAGATGGGATACTGCCCAATTCATTAATCACTGAATAAAGCTAATTTAATCTTTAAATTTACTCAGCTGAATTTTGTTTTTTAACACAAGTTAGGTTAGACAATCTCACCAAAAAAAACAAAACAATCAATAAATATAGACTGTGGGGCTAGATTTGTTGAGCAAGTCAATGGCATGTTTAAAAACAAACAAAAACGGGGTACCTGGGTGGCTCAGTCAGTTAAAGGTCTAAATTCAACTTAGGTCATGATCTCACGGTCCATGAGTTCAAGCCCATGTCAGGTTCTGTGCTGACAGCTCAGAGCCTGAAGCTTGCTTCAAATTCTGTGTCCCATCTCTCTCTGCCCCTCCCCACTCACACTCTGTCTCTCTCTCTCAAGAATAAGCAGTAAAAAAAAATTTTAAAAAGAGAGACAGAGAAAATAAATACAACAAGGATGATGGCTATGTGACTACTTAAAAATAACAAATCCTTCCATGTATATATAAGCCTGACAGGATGATTTGATTTATTATCTTTACTTGAAAGACAAACGGATGACAACAGAAAATAAAAACCGAAAAAAATGTGAAAGACTTGGAAATGGGCAAAAAAGATCATCGGGGTATCCTCTCCAGTGCATCCTTCAGCGTCACCTCTGCCTTTCATGGTCCTAGAGTTGTTTTACAACTCTGTAAGTAGTACGAAACTATTAACAATGCAAATACTTATCCACAGAAATGTAAGTGAACCATCTGGTGGAATGCAATTGATTATTGCCTCATAACAGATCAATTTTGCATTTATTTGTAAAGTCATTTCAGCATTCCTACTTGTCTATATTCTTATGGTTCTTAAATTCTCCTGTAAGCTCCCTGTAACCTATTACTGGCTCTTTCAGTAATAGTAAGTTAAAGAAAATCTCAGATATTGTTCATCTTATATTTGCGTAAGTCATGATTTTACCTTAAAAATTTTTTTCCCCTCTAATTCATTTTCTTTCATAAACTGCAATGAAAATTGGAGTCGGATTAGTTTTTTAAGGGGTCTAAAAATTAATTATAAACAACTAAAATTTTAATAAATACAAACAATTAAATTTAAGGCCAACTTGGCACAGGTCAATTTTCTTCTAGAAAGATAAGAAAAAGTTTTCAAATAAATTTATAATCAAACACTCCTGACGTGAGAATGATATATTATGAAATGGCTGTATTTTATTCCCAGTAACAACTGAAGTATTTATGCAACTGCTAGTGCACATCAGGACTCTTCTGGGCTCTATATATCAAGGAAAACAGTTATCAATTACTCACTCATAAAAAATAAAACTATAATAATTGGGTTTTAAAGAAAGAAAAAAAACAGGAGAAAAAAAACTATTGGCCACAGAAGCTTTATAATTAGGTTAAAAGCTTCCGTTGAAAGTAGAAACCAAGTCATTTCAAGAGGGAAAAAAAATCACCTCCAATTTTTTAATGTTTTCTAAAGATATCATACTTTTCTTTCCTCTAAAAGCATTTTTTTTTTTCTAATAGCCCATTCACTTCAGCCTCAAGTAGATACACATCACATGCACCATAATGTTTTTTTAAGGTTTTAGACAATGTTACTGTCAGGCTTCCTGGCTTTATATGATTCAGAGGCCAATTCAATTACAGCAGCTGCTATGATATTTGCCTTTCCCTCCACACTCTCCACGTCAGACAAAATGAAATTCTGTAAGGTGAACAGTGTATGCTTGTGTACACTGGCCAACAACGACATTTCACTTCAGTGTTAAACACTCGTATTTCCTAACTCGTGAGATGTTTAATATTAACGATTTATGCATTTACTTTGTCCAATTATAAATGCATAAGAGAGATTTACAGGAGTTCAACTCCCAGCTTCCTGAAAGTTTAAAGAATTCAAGATAAAATGAGATTAAAATGAATGCATTTATAGCCTGCTAGCAGCTATAAAAACTGAATGTGGTAAATTTGAACATCAAGATTTAAAAAACAGTTTAAAAATAAGGCTGACATTGAAAGCTCTAAGAAACATTAAGAAATAAATCTTATTCAAAATTATTATAATAATATAACCCCAAACAACAATAAGGCCATTGAAATGTTTTTCCTTTATATTCTGTCATTCTCCACCTCTTCCCCCTAACCAAGAGAAGGATGGCAGAGAGTAAGATGGTGAGAGAAACAGAAAATAAAAAATTCAGTCTAAATGCTTTTGGTTATAAAATAAATCTATCAGGTAAATTTCTACCCTGGGTTATCTTACAATTTCCCTTATTCACATCTATTCATCCATATTTTATAACAGTCTTTATAGGAAGAAAGTTAAATAACGTTATCTCTTTCAAGGACAACTTATGTTATACATAAATTTAAAATCTGAACAGTGTAAGTAGAATTTTAAAACTGTCATACCACTAAACATCAACAGGTTGATGTAACATCTGTTCTTCAATTTTTCACCTAAGTTGTTATGGTAACCAAAATACGTGGAGTATTTGTTTCCTAAATTTAACTGATTATTTCAAGTAAATAAAATTATAGCATATCATCTTATTAACTACAAATATTATTAATACTATAACCCTATACTTATCCTTTTTAAATGCTAGTGAATTATATTTAATAGGCATTTCTACATGCTTTATACACATTAAAAGAATAGCAAGGGTATATATTTTTTCTAACTTGGGGGCATTTTCTTGATTTAAAAGCAAAACAACAAAACAAATAACTAGTCTATTTTCTAAACAATATACTAAAGTACTTCAAAATTATACGATTTTAGTGCTTTGTAGGAGCTATAGATCACATTCTTTCCAAACATAAGTCAATCCTATTACTCTTCTAGTCCCCTGCTCAAAATTTTCCACTGGTGGCCCATCTGTGAGCAAAATCCAAAGTCCTTACGTTGACTACAAATCCCACGTTCTCCCTTGCTTCCCCATCCAGCCACACTGGTTTCCCTGTAGTCTCTCATATACACCAGGCTCACTCCTGCCCTAGGGCCTTGTACTTACTATTTCTTCTGCCTGGAAAGCTGTTGTCCTAGGAAGCCACATGGCTCATTCTTTCATTTATTTCAATTCTTCATTCAAATACCATCTTCTCAGTGAAACCTTCTCGGACTGGCCCCATTTCAAAGAGCTATTCCAACACCTCTACCACCTGTGCTCACATGTTATCTATCTGCTATGGACTGAATTGTTCCCCCTGTCCCAAATTCTTACGTTGAACCCCTAACCTCTAATGTTATGACTGTATTTAGAGATGGGGTTTTGGGAGGTAATTAAGTTTAGATGAGGTCATGAGGGGGGAGCCCTCATGAAGGGATTAACATGCCCTTACAAGAAAAGAAAGAGACATCAACACGCTATCTCCCCCCACGTAAGGACACAATGTTCTAGAAGGCAGCCATCTGCAAACCACAAAGACCTTACCAGAAACTGAATCTGCAAGAAAATTATTGGATTTCTGGCCTTCAGAATTATGAAAAAATTAATTGCTGTTGCTTAAGCCAGAACCTTGATCTTGGTCTTCTAGCCTTCAGAACTGTGAAGAAATTAATTTCTGTTGCTTAAGCCACCCAATCTCTGGTTGTGGCAGCCCAAGCTAATACTTTGTTCTTCTTGTATTTTCCTCATCAACAGTCATTACTAATATGCAATGTATCAATAATTTGTTCTATACATTACTAATTAATGCTATTTATTGTCTGTCTCCCTTTACGGCATAATAAGCTTCATTAGGGCAAGGTTTTTTGTCTATTATGTTCATAACATCTATAGTCTGACATAACATGTAATCAATAAATATTTGTTGAATGCACAAAATACAGATTTTAAAATAAATGTTGATATGCTATGGTAGAAAATAATACATTTCTTTAATGATATTCAAGGAATCCAATAAGAAATATATAATCTTTAATAAGCTAAATTTTTTTAGAAAATAAAAATTATCAAGATTTGGGTTCTCACAGAACCAAATCATCTTACTTTCCTGATTTTCCTGATCTTTTCTCCTCTTATAAATCTGATTTACCAGAAGCTCAATCTTTATCCTACTAATTATATAGGGAAACTACCTTATACAGTTAACTCTGTCCAGCATCTTTTTCTCTGCTTACTTCCTAAGTGAACTCATCCATTCTGCTTCAACTATAACATTTTCAAGTAGCTCTGAAATCCTCATCTCTTGCCTAGATTTCTCTGTCCTATGGCGCGGTATTCCCAACTATCTTTGAGATGTGTATCACTTCAGGGTTACTGTCAGCAATGTCAAAGACAGAAGCTTTAGATAGAATACAACACTGCACTCACTTAAGTAAAAAACAAAACAAAACAAAAAAACAACAAAAAACAAAAAACCAACGACAACAAAAAGTAGTCTTTATTAGTAGTAGTCTATAGATTCACATAATTCTATATACTGCCTGAGGAACTGCTTTCTTTCATTACAGAAATTAGACTTACAATGTTAGGGAATTCCAATCTCTGAATTATGACTATGTATTCTAATTAACAATATACTCTTGTACTATCAGTTTCACTTCAACCACTGAATTATTCCCAATATTGTAGTAGAGTTTTATTACTTTCAAATTGAATTTAATCACTTGGGGGGAAAATATAAGAAATTATATGAGGTTTTCAAATTAAGTTTCTAAACTAGGATAGTTTATTTTTAGAAGAAAAAAATCTCCCAGTGTTTTTCATCATTGGTTGCCAAATAACATTTGCTTCTCCAATCACTTTTCCTCATACTTACTAATCAATTCGTTATTATTTTAAAGACTTCTCTAACACATATTTCTTACAGACTTTAGGACAGGCTTCAGATGAAAGTTGGCTAGAAGCCATTATTCACTTTACGCAAACCATATACTTTTAGAATTTCACTGAGCAAATATGCAAAGAAAAGAAATTCTGAAAGAAAACCATGTGGTTATTATGACTTTAGAGACAGGCTAAACCTCCCAAGGTGGTACAAGGTCCCGGGTCTCAGGGAGGACCAAGAAGATTCTCAGAGCCAGTGACCTTCAGCACTCATAAATTACTAATGAAACACATACGATACCAGTTCTATGTTGCCCTATTTTAAGATGAAGGATTATTATACATTATATTAAGTAAATTTCACTTATGTTTCTTTCTCAAAATTTTTCCTTCAAATTAGGAGTATAAACGAAGTATATTTAGAAAGGTCTGGCTATCCCCCAGTACTCATGAAAGGTACAAAGTATGCCCAAACTGTCAACAAATTCTCTCATTATTCCTTCCAAGATATATCCAAAATCTCACCACTTCTCTTTCTCTCTTCCACCTCCATAACATTTTACTAGGATTATTGCAAGAGCCTACTAGTCTCTCTGATTCTGCCCTTGCTCCACTACAGTCCACTCTCCACACAGGAGCCCCAGTGATCACTGTAAAACACAGGAGTCAGGTCAACTCTGCTGAAAACCCTCTACTAGCTTTCCCCCATCACTTGACATAAAAGTCGAGTCCTTACAGTGATTTAGATGACCTTCCATCGTCTGTTCCCCTTAAGTTTCAAGCATTCTCCCACCTTTCCTTACTCCATTCAGCCCCAATGTCTTCCTTGCTATTCCATGAACACACCCAACATGCTCTCACTTTAGGTCCTGTGCACTTGCTGCTTCCTCAGCTTAAAAGACTCCCTCCAAATATACATAAGATTGGCTCCCTGGCTTCTTTCCAGGTTCTATTCAGTGAGGCCCTTCTTAACACATGAACAGAAACTAGCAGACTTTCTCCACTGCCCAGCCCTATTACCTTTGACATGCTTTGTATTTCCCATCGTGCTTATCACCACTTGACATACCACACATGTTTGTTTATTATTTGCATTACCTAAGTAAAATGCTAGCTCCAAGAAAGCAAAGCCTGTTTTGTTTTGTCCTTGCTCATTCCCAGCAATAGAACACAGAATAGGAGATTAGTAATGAGTATCAACAAATACTGATCACATAAATTAATGAATGAATCTTGTGATTGTTTCTTATCTTAAACTAGATGCAGGCTACTATTCCTTCAAATTGCATACCACTACATTTCAACTTTTCTTATGAGAGATCATATTCCCTGTTGTATTAAGAATCAATTTGTACTTAGCATGAAAGTATCAAGAACCATATCTTACTTCTATTGTTTTTAAATTTTTTTTTTCAACGTTTTTTATTTATTTTTGGGACGGAGAGAGACAGAGCATGAATGGGGTAGGGGCAGAGAGAGAGGGAGACACAGAATCGGAAACAGGCTCCAGGCTCCGAGCCATCAGCCCAGAGCCTGACGTGGGGCTCGAACTCACGGACCGCGAGATCGTGACCTGGCTGAAGTCGGACGCTTAACCGACTGCGCCACCCAGGCGCCCCCTTACTTCTATTGTATCCCCTGTACCTACTAGCATCATTTCTTTCTTATAATATGTACTCAATATTTCTTAAGTTGAATTTGAAGTTAAACTGAAAGATACTTTTATAATACACCTGAATCTGTTGTTATCCTTTAGCAAACAGCCCAATACCAATTCTTAAATTCTAAAGAATATTCCGCTTTTTACAACCAACCAGCAAATTTAATGCAAGTGAAACAGAAAAGAGATGTAGCCTGGCTTAGAGATGTCTGACATGCATTCTGCACTGATGTGATAACTAAAGAACGCATTTTGAATGATGTTAAGTCAAAAGATTTTCAGAAGATAGTAAAAACTACTTGAGGGAAAGCTGCTTCAACTTGATCCATTCAGGAGTTCTACCCAAAAACAAACAAACAAAAAAACCAAAACACTAAACAGCACATACTTTACCTTTATAAACAAATAACTAAAAAGAAACTAATACAAAGAGATTTTTTTTTCTAAGAAAACAAATTCTAGCATCAATATCGAGATAACCAACTGACCTAAAAATTTTGTACAAGTCATTAATGGGTATTTTTAACCAGCTTTTTAACAAAGGTTCAATCACCAAGAAGATACTAAATTAGGATCAATATGTTGAAAAAAAATACGCCTTGAGTTTTAGACTTTAGCCAAATCAGTTAAGTTTAAAAGGTATGAAACTAAAAAGGTTAAACCATCCACCAACAAGAAAAGTCAACTCTACTCCAATTTATTCCCCAAGACTTGTGGACAAACAGGGTTTCACTTTTCAGTCAAGTCTTTTGAAAACTGATAACCCATGATTACAGTAATCAAAATAATTGATGGGCTAGACTAGAACTCTCCTTTTCTAAACATAAGAAGTAACAACATTAAAAATAAGTGATACAGTAAAAATAAAGTCTTGCCTTATACAGTCTTAGCTCACCTGAGGTATGAGTCTATCCAAGTGCTCAGCTCGATTTCCATGAGAAGGGTGTGTGGATAACCATTCTGGCAACTTGGGACGACCCTGGAGGCTATCTGCAAATTCCATCTGCTGCCAAAACACTGAACCGGCTCTGACGTCCACACAAGCCTAGAACAAGAAGTAATGACAGAAAAAAATGAACGTACTTATGAGAACATTTTTAAAAGTTTATCTTTACGTCATTACATTTTAAAGGCATTTTCTACCATTATTTGCACGTGATATATCTGATCAAGGACTGGTATCCAAAATATAAAAACTCAACATCCAAAAAACAAATAAGCCAATTAAAAAAATGGGCAGAAGACATGAAGAGAGATTTTTCCAAAGAAGACGTCCAGATAGCCAACAGAACATGAAAAGATGCCTATCGTCACTTATCATCAGGGAAATACAAGTCAAAACAACAAGATATCACTTCACACCTGTCAGAATGGCTAAAATCAAAACCATAAGAAACAACAGGTGTTGGTGAAGATGTGGAGAACAAGGAACACTGGCGCCCCGTTAGTGGGACTGCAAACTGGTGTCACAGTGAGAAACAGTATGGAGACTCCTCAGAAAGTTACAAACAGAACTACTTTATGATCCAGCAATGCACCATTGGGTATTTACCCAAAAGATACAAGAGCATGAATTCGAAAGGATATTTGCACCCCTGTGTTTACAGCAGCATTATTTACAATAGTCAAAATATGGAAGCAGCTCATGTGTCCATCAATTGATGAATGGATAAAGAAGATGTGGCATATATATACAAAGAAACATTATTCAGTCATGAAAAAGAACGAAATCTTGCAATTTGCGATTACATGGATGGAACTTGAAGACATAATGCTAAGTGTAGTAAGTCAGTCAGAGGAAGATGAATACCATATGATTTCACTCATATGTGGAATTTAAGAAACAAAACAGGGGCGCCTGGGTGGCTCAGTCAGTTAACTGTCCAACTCTTGATTTTGACTCAGGTCACGACCTCACAGTTTGTGGGTTCAAGCCCCAGGTCAAGCTCTGTGTTGACAGCGTGAGGCCTGCTTAGGATTCTCTCTCTGCCCATCTCTCACTTGTGATCCCTCAAAATAAATAAACACTGAAGAAAAAAAAAAGAAACAAAACGAACAAGCAAAGGAAAAAACTTGACACAAAACAAGAAACAGATTCTTAATTATACAAGACACACTCATACTAGAGGGGAGAAAGTGGAGGGATGGGTTAAACAGGTGATGGGGATGAAGGAATGCACTTGTGATGAGCACCAGGTGTTGTATCGAAGTGTTGAATCACTGTATTTATACACTTGAAACCAATATAACACTGTATGTAAACTGGAATTAAAAACTTAAAAAAAGCAAAAAAAAGTAGCAAGAAACAAAGAAAAAGGCATAGGAATGAAAAAAAAATTTCTATCAGTATTTTAATAAAAGAATAATATACTCATTACTTTTAAAAAAGCTCATAAAGGGGCGCCTGGGTGGCGCAGTCGGTTGAGCGTCCGACTTCAGCCAGGTCACGATCTCGCGGTCCGTGAGTTCGAGCCCCGCGTCGGGCTCTGGGCTGATGGCTCAGAGCCTGGAGCCTGTTTCCGATTCTGTGTCTCCCTCTCTCTCTGCCCCTCCCCCGTTCATGCTCTGTCTCTCTCTGTCCCAAAAATAAATAAACGTTGAAAAAAAAAATTAAAAAAAAAATAAAAATAAAAAAGCTCATAAAATATAGTATTAGAGAAGCCCAGAAGAGAATGCCCACCCTCTCTCTCCATGTATAACATTGACAGTACACTCATTCCAAAAGATAACCCATTATTGTCAGTATGACATATATTAAGAACACGTATTGAGGGCAAAAATCTTCCACGCAAATTAGCATTTTGTTTTCATAAAAGAAATGTTTTAAAATCTAATCCATCATGCCAAGATGGGAGAACGACATGGAAGATTTTTTGCGTCTCTACTCCATGAAATGTAGCCAGATCAACACTAAACCATCTTACACACCTAGAAAACTGGCCTGAGGATTAACACAACAATTTGCATAACTTGAACCACAGAACTAGGCGGGTACACAGCACGGACAGGTGAACCAGAGGAGAGAAGCCACAGAGGGCAGGGAGCTGTTTTTAGGTGCAGAGAGAGGACAGAGATGGGGGGGGGTTGGGGGAGAGTATGGGAAAAGCACCCCCCACCAAAAGGAGCTGGAGAGAAAGTGGAAAAGTGGAAACAGCCACAGGGACTGAACAAAAAAGGGAGAAAGGAGAAAATAGAGGGTTTAAATTCCATTAAGACTCTATAAAGAAGGGGAGCACAGTCTGAAACTCTGCAGCTCAATACCTGGCAGTGTTCTTGTGGGAAGGATGAATCCCCAAGAGTGGAGACCAAGGTCCAAGGGGTCCATGGGACACATGGGGAGTGGCAGTTCCCCTGCTGGGGACATTTGGTAGAGGCTGTGCAACCACCCCACAGGCAAAGGTACCAGCAGACCCCGGACAACAACCACATTCACTGGTGTTGGAACAAGGATGTTAAGAGCGAAGCCTGGAGCCAGATGTGTGTTGTGATTTGCCATAAACCCTGAAACACTGCTGCTAAAAGATCATGCAAACATTTTCTGAGGCGGGCTGGCACCCAGGGGCAGTCTCTGGGCATCAGCAGCAGCACAGTCTTGCAAACATTCCTGGGGGCGGTCCACACCCAGCCATTGCTCAGCGAGACCCTCCGCCAGAGGATCTGAGTGGGTCAAAGCCACAGTCCCTCAGAAGTGAGGTGTTGGGAAACACAGCCACATCTGAGATAAAACTCAGGATGGAGGTGCTACCTGGCAGCCTGACAGCTTAGTCACAGACAGTGCAGAAGTGGGGAGGGGACACAAGCCGGAGACTAAGGAGGGGTGCTTGACTGCCAGTTGTGGAGAGCACAGAGTTCTGATACTAGAGACTGGGTAGCAGGGTGACACCATTTTCACCCCTCCCATGCATGCACATACATGCCTAAACACACCACAGCAATCCACCCCAGTAAGCTAAGCAGCACCATCTAGTGGAGAACTGAGCCATTACACTAAACCCCGCCCAACTGGGCCAACAGTGCTCTTGACAAACACAAGACTCTCAACCTGCTTAGTTTACAGACTATAAACTGCTTCATAGCTTGACTTCTATGGGAAACCAGTTGTATCATTCTTAATTCTGTTTGCTGGTCCTTTTATTCAATCTTTTTCTCTTTTCTTATTTTTGAATACAGAAAGAAATAATTTATTTTTATTTTCCATTATGATTAAAAAGATTTTTCTTTCATTTTTTTCTACTATATTTTTTACTTTTTCATAAATTTTTAAAATTCTATTTTACTTTCATCATTTATTTTATTGTATTCATTTTTCAAATTTTCAAACGTTTTCCTTTTTCCTTTCTTTTTCTTTTGTCTTTGTTATCTTTTCTTATCTTTCCCTTTTTTCTCTAATCTGTCCAGCTTGTTTCAACAACCAGACCAAAAGACACTGAGGATCTAGCATCCTTTATTTGATTTCTTTGAACGTTTTTAATTTTTTAATTTTAAGGGTTTTTTTTTTCTTTTTTACTTTATTAATTCCTTTTTTTTTCCTTCAAAATGACAAAACAAAGGAATTTACCACAAAACAAAGAAAAGGAAGAAATGACAGCCAGGGACGTAATGAATACAGATATGAACAAGATGTCTGAACCAGAATTTAGAGTCACAATAATAAGAATACTAGCTAGGGTTGAGATAAGATTAGAATCCCTTTCTGCAGAGATAAAAGAAGTAAAGCTACTCAGGATGAAATAAAAAATGCTATAAATGAGCTTCAATCTCAAATGGATACCACAGGGGCAAGGATGGATCAGGCAGAGCAGCAAATCAGCAATACAGAGGAAACTAGGGAGAAAATGAGGCAGAAAAAAAGAGGGAGACTAAGGCAAAAGAGCATGATATAGAAATTAGAGAACTCAGTGACTCATCAAAAAGGAGTAATATCAGAATCATAGAGGTCCCAGAAAATGAGAAGAGGGGAAAAGGGGTAGAAAACTTATGTCAGCAAATCAAAGTGGAAAACTTATCTAACCAGGGGAAAGACACAGATATCAAAATCCAGGAAGCAAAGAGGACTCCCATTAGATTCAACAAAAACCGACCATCAACAAGGCATATCATAATCAAATTCACAAAACACTGAGGCAAGGAAAGAATCATGAAAGTAGCAAGGGAAAAAAAGTCCTTAACCTACAAGGGAAGACAGATCAGGTTTGCAGCAGACCTATCCACAGAAACTTGGCAGGCCAGAAAGGAGTGGCAGGATATATTCAATGTGCTGAATTGGAAAAATATTCAGCCAAGAATTCTTTACCCAGCAAGGCTGTCATTCAAAATAGAAGGAGAGATGAAAAGTTTCCTAGACAAACAAAAATTAAAGGAGTTTGTGACCACTAAACCAGCCCTGCAAGAAATTTTAAGGGGGACTCTCTGAGGGGAGAAAAGACAGAAAAAACAAAAATAAAAACAACAAAACAAAACAAAAAAACCACAGTCCAAAAGCAAAACAAATTAGAAAAGACCAGAGAACACCACCAGAAACTCCAACTCTATAGGCAACATAATGGCAATAAATTCATATCTTTCAGTACTCACTCTAAACGTCAATGGACTAAATGCTCCAATCAAAAGACACAGGGTAACAGAATGGATAAGAAAACAAGTTCCATCTATACGCTGTGTACAAGACACCCACTTTAGACCTAAAGGCAACTTCAGATTGAAAGTAAGGGGATGGAGAACCATCTATCATGCTAATGGTCAACAAAAGAAAGCCGTAGTACCCACACTTGTATCAGAAACCTAGATTTTAAAATAAAGACTGTAAGAAGAGATGAAAAAGGGCATTATATCATAATTAAGGGGTCTATCCGCCAAGAAGACCCAACAATTGTAAACATTTATGCTCCAAATGTGGTGGCACCCAAATATATAAATCAATTAATCACAAACATAAATAAATGCGTTGATAATAATACCATAATAGTAGGGGACTTCAATACCCCACTTGCAGAAATGGACAGATCATCTAAACAAAAAGTCAACAAGAAAACAATGGCTTTGAATGACACACAGGACCGGATGCACTTAACAGATATATTCAGAACATTTCATCCTAAAGCAGCAGAATACACATTCTTCTGCAGTGCACGTGGAATATTCTCCAGAAGAGATCACATACTAGGACACAAATCAGCCCTCAACAAGTACAAAAAGATTGAGATCATACCATGCATATTTTCAGACCACAATGCTATGAAACATGAAATCAACCAGAAGAAAAAACTTGGAAAGATAACAAATATTTGGAGACTACAGACCATCCTACTAAAGAATGAATAGGCTAACCAAGAAGTTAAAGAGGAAATTAAAAAGTACACGGAAGCCAATGAAAATGATAACACCACAGCCAAAACCTCTGGGACACAGCAAAGGCGGTAATAAGAGGAAAGTATATAGCAATCCAGGCCTTCCTAAATAAGGAAGAAAGGTCTCAGATACACAACCGAACCTTACACCTCAAAGAGCTGGGAAAAGAACAGCAAATAAAACCCAAAACCGGCAGAAGACAGGAAATAATAAAGATTAGAGCAGAAATCAATACTATCGAAACCAAAAAAAAAAACCACCACAAAACAAAACAACAACAACAAAAAACATAACAGATCAATGAAACCAGGAGCTGGTTCTTTGAAAGAATTAAAAACACTGATAAACCCCTAGCCAGTGTGATCAAAAAAGAAAAAAGGACACAAATAAATAAAATCAAGAATGAAAGAGGAGAGATCACAACAAACACAGCAGAAATACAAACAATAAGAATATATTATGAACAATTAGACATCAATAAAATGGGCAATCTGGAAGAAATCGACAAATTCCTAGAAACATATTAACTACCAAAACTGAAACAGGAGGAAATAGATAATTTGGACAGACCCATAACCAGTAATGAAATCAAATTAGTAATCAAAAATCTCCCAAAAAACAAGAGTCCAGGGCCAGATGGCTTTCCAGGGGAATTCTACCAAACATTTAAAGAACAGTTATCACCTATTCTCTTGAAGCTTTTCCAAAAAATAGAAATGGAAGGAAAACTTCCAAACTGTTTCTGTGAAGCCAGCATTACCTGGATTCCAAAAACAAAGACCCCACTAAAAAGGAGAACTACAAACGAATTTCTCTGATGAACATGGACGCAAAAATCCTCAACAAGACACTAGCCAACCATATCTAACGATACTTTACAAGAATTATTCACCACAACTAAGTAGGATTTATACTTGGGATGCGGGACTGGTTCAATATCTGCAAAACAATCAATGTGATACATCACATAGATTAAAGAAAGGATGAGAACCACATGATCCTCTCAATAGATGCAGAGAAAGCATGTGACAAAATACAGCCTCCTTTCTTGATAAAAACACTCAAGAAAGTAGGGATAGAAGGAGCATACCTCCAGATCATAAAAGCCATGTATCTAAGACCCAATGCTAATACCATCCTCAATGGGGAAAACTGAGATCTTTCCCCCTAAGGTCAGGAACAAGATAGGGATGTCTACTCTCGATTGTTATCCAACATAGTATTGGAAGTCTTAGCCTCAGCAATCAGACAACACAAAGGAATAAAAGGCATCCAAATCAGCCAGGAGGGAGTCCAACTTTCACTCTTCGCAGATGACATGATACTCTATATGGAAAACCCAAAAGATTCCACCAAAAACTGTTAGAAGTGATCCATGAATTCAGCAAATTCGCAGGACATAAAATCAATGCACAGAAATCGGTTACATTCCTATACACCAATAATAAAGTCATAGAAAGAGAAATCAAGGAGCCAATCCCATTTACAATTGCACCAAAAATAAAATACCTAGGAATAAGCCTAACCAAAGAGGTGAGAAATCTATATACTGAAAACTATAGAAAGCTTATGAAAGAAATTGAAGAAGACAAAAAAAAAATATTCCATGCTCCCAGACAGGAAGAACAAATACTGTTAAAATGTCAATATTACCCAAAGCAATCTACATATTCAGTGCAATACCTATCAAAATAACACCAGCATTCTTCACAGAGCTAGAACAAAAGACCCTGAATAGCCAAAGCAATCTTGAATAAGAAAAACCAAGCTGGTGGCATCACAATCCCAGACATCAAGATGTATTACAAAGCTGTAATCATCAAGACAGTATGGTACTGGCACAAAAACAGACACTCAGATCAATGGAACAGAATAGAGAACCCAGAAGTGGACCCACAAACGTATGGCCAACTAATCTTTGACAAAGCAGGAAAGAATATCCAATGGAATAAAGACTCTTCAGCAAGTGGTGCTGGGAAAACTGGATAGCGACATGCAGAAAATTGAACCTGGACCACTTTCTTACACCATACACAAAAATAAACTCAAAATGGATGAAAGACCTAAACACAAGACAAGAAGCCATCAAAATCCTAGAGGGGAAAGCAGGAAAAACCTCTTTGACCTCGGCCGCAGCAACTCTTTATTCAACATGTCTCCAGAGGCAAGGGAAACCAAAGCAAAAATGAACTATTGGGACCTCATCAAAATTAAAAGCTTCTGCACAGTGAAGGAAACAATCAGCAAAACTAAAAGGCAACTGATGGAATGGGAGAAGATATTTGCAAATGACCTATCAGATAAAGGGTTAGTATCCAAAATCTATAAAGCACTTATCAACCTCAACACCCAAAAAACTAACCCAGTGAAGAAATGGGCAAAAGACATGAATAGACACTTCTCCAAAGAAGACATCCAGATGGCCGACCAACACATGAAAAAATGCTCAACATCACTCATCATCAGGGAAATACAAATCAAAACTACATTGAGATACCACCCCACACCTGTCAGAATGCTAATATTAACAACTCAGGCAACGACAGATGTTGGTGAGGATGGGAAGAAAGAGGATCTCTTTTGCACTGCTGGTGGGAATGCAAACTGGTGCGGCTACTCTGGAAAAAAGTATGGAGGTTCCTCAAAAAACTAAAAATAGAACTACCCTACAACCCAGATACTGCAGTCCTAGATATTTATCCAAGGGATACAGGTGTGTTGTTTCAAAGGGGCACATGCACCCCAATGTTTATAGCAGCGCTATCGACAATAGCCAAAGTATGGAAAAAGTCCACATGTCCAACGACAGATGAATGGATAAAGAAGATGAGGTATATATATACATACAGTATAGTATTACTCGGCAATCAAAAAGAATGAAATCTTGCCTTTTGCAACAAAGTGGATGTAACTGGAGTGTATTATGCTAAGCGAAATTAGTCAGAGAAAGACAAATAACATATGACTTCACTCCTATAGGACTTTAAGATACAAAACAGATAAACATAAGGGAAGGGAAGCAAAAATAATATAAAAACAGGGAGGGAGACAAAACATAAGAGACTCTTAAATATAGAGAACAAACAGAATTGCTGGAGGAGTTGAGGGAGGGGCTATGGGCTAAGGCTTAAGGAATGTACTCTTGAAATCATTGTTGCACCATGGGCTAACTAACTTGGATGTAAATTATAAAAAATAAATAAATTATTAGATAAAAAACAAAAGAAAATAACAAGAATATGTTAATGCATATACAATATAGAAATATGTAAACTGCAAAATCAATAACATAAGGTGTGGTGGGGGGAGGAAAAGTAAAAGCATAGGGTTTTTGTATGTAACTCTTATCAGCTTAAAATAAGCTATTTTAACTATAAAACATTTTATGTAAGTCCCACGTTAACCATGGAGTACCTATATAAGATACACAAAAGAAACAGACAGGAATCAAAGAATATCAATACAAATATCAGCAAACCACAGTGACAAAAGGACTAAAGAACTATTAAGACAAAGAGAAAACAATTAAAATAGCAACAGTAAGTTCTTTCCCTATCAGTAATAACTTTAAATGTAAATGCATGAAACTCCTCACTCAAAAAATAATGTCTGAGAGAATTAAAAAATAGATCTAACCAAATGCAGTCTACCAGAGACTCATTTAAGATATAAGGACACAATGGAGATTCCTCAAAAAACTAAAAATAGAACTACCCTACAACCCAACAATTGCACTACTAGGCATTTATCCACGGGATACAGGTGTGCTGTTTCAAAGGGACACATGCTCCCTCGTGTTTATAGCAGCACTATCAACAATAGCCAAAATATGGAGAGAGCCCAAATGTCCATCAATGGATGAATGGATAAAGAAGATGTGGAATATATATACAATGGAGTATTACTCGGCAATCAAAAAGAATGAAATCTTGCCATTTGCAATTGTGTGGATGGAAGTGGAGGGTATTATGCTAAGTAAAAGTAGTCAGAGAAAGACAAAAATGATATGACTTCACTCATATGAGGACATTAAGAGACAAAACAGGTGAACATAAGGGAAAGGAAACGAAAATAATATAAAAACAGGGAAGAGCACAAAACAGAAGAGACTCATAAATATGGAGAATTGAGGGTTACTAAAGGGGTTGTGGGAGGGGGGATGGGCTAATGGGTAAGGAATCTACTCCTGAAATCATCATTGCACTATATGCTAACTAATTTGGATATAAATTTTAAAAAATAAAAAATAAAATAAAAAGATACAAGGACACATACAGGTTTAAAGTGAAGGACTAGGAAAAAAATATACTATGCAATTAGTAACGAAAAGAAAGTTGAGGTGGCTATACTTAAATCAGACAAAATAGACTTAAAAACAAAAATTGTCACAAGGGAAAAGGGCCATTATATAATGACAAAAGGATCAATAAACATGGACACTATAATAATTATAAATATATATGCACCCAACATCAGAGCATCTAAATAGATAAACAATGATAGAACTGAAGGGAGAAACAGACAGCAATACAATAGCAGTGGGAGAATGCTAGAAGCTACTTTAAGTAATGCACGGAACATTCAGATAGAAAAATTAAGATGGAAACAGTGGACTTTAACACTATAGGCCAAATTTACCTAATACATATATACATTAACATAAGCAGATACTCATCTTCTCAAGCATACATGAAACATTCTTCAGGACAGATCACATGTTAGGTCACAAAGAGTATCTTTTCCAGCCACAATGAAATGAAAGTAGAATTCAACAGCTGAAGGAAAACTGAATATTCACAAATATGTGCAAATTAAATGACACACTCCTGAACAACCAATGGGTAAAATTAAAAATGAAAAGGTAAATTACAAAATATTTTTGCAACAAACAAAAACAAAAATACAACATATTAAACACAATGCAGTAATAGGGGAGTTTATAGCAATAAACATCTACATTAAAAAAATCCCAAAGAGGGGCGCCTGGGTGGCGCAGTCGGTTGAGCGTCCGACTTCAGCCAGGTCACGATCTCGTAGTCCGTGAGTTCGAGCCCCGCGTCGGGCTCTGGGCTGATGGCTCAGAGCCTGGAGCCTGTTTCCGATTCTGTGTCTCCCTCTCTCTGCCCCTCCCCCGTTCATGCTCTGTCTCTCTCTGTCCCAAAAATAAATAAACGTTGAAAAAAAAATCCCAAATAAACAACCCAACTTTATACCTCAAGGAACTATACAAAGAAGAAGAAAGTAAGTACAAAGTTAGCAGAAGGAAGTAAATAATAAAGATCATAGGAGAAATAAACAAAATAGAGAAAAGTAAAGCCAATAGAAAAAAAATCAATGAATAACAGCTAACCTTTTGAAAAGATAACTGAATTAACAAACTTTTAGCTAGAACTAAAAAAAAAAAAAAAAAAGACTCAAATAAACAAAGTCAGAAATGAAAGAGGAGACATTACAACTAAAGTCACAGAAATAAACAAGATGCTAAGAGAAAACTACAGTTACTTGCCTCCAAACTGCATAATCTAGAAGAAATGGATAAATCCTGGAAACATAAAAGCTACTCAGACCAAATCATTAAGAAACAGAAAATCTAACCAAACCTAAAACAAGCAAGAAGATTCAATCATCTAACAAAAAAGAAACGTCCAGAACCAGATGGGCTTCACAAATTAATTCTACCACACATCTAAAGAAGAACTGACACCAATCCTTGTCAAAACCATACATAAAAGTTGACAAGGAGGAAGCACTTCCAATCATTTTGCAAGGTCAGCAGTATCTTGATACCAAAGCCAGACATTAAGAAATATTAAGAAAACTGCAGACCAAATGTCCTGATAAACACAGATGCAAAACCCCTCAATAAAATACTAGCAAACCGAACCCAAGAGCTTACTGAAAGAACTGTAGAACAGGGGGAGTGAGGAGAAATGGCAGAGTAGGAGGATCCTAAGATTATCTCCTCCCATGGATATATCAAGGCAAGAACTACATGCTGCGCAACTCAGGGTGTAAATGACCTGAAGACTGACAGAACAGATCCTCCACAACTGAAGACATAAAGGGAAGGTCACAACAAGAAGGGTAGGAGGGGCACAGACACAGTAGGGAACCAAACTTATGGCATAGCAATCAGTACAGAGGAGAAATAGTAACAGGCGTGGAAGAGGTAGGGGATCAGGCCCAACATTTGGCACTTCCAACCCTGAGGACCCGAACCAAGAAGGCAAATCCCCATAACATGTGGCTTTGAAAATCAAAGGGGCTAAATTCCAGGGGAGCCAGAAGGCTATAGGGAACCTAGTCTCTGTGCTTATAAAGCCAGAGCCCTGTATTACTCAGTCAGAGACCCAGCACAGAAGCACCAATTTGAAAAGCATCTGTGTTATACATGAAGGTGATTTAGTGTCTGATTTTAGGATATATGCCAGAGCGGTAGGAATCTGCAGATTTCTCTGGGAACAGAAGTGATGACAGGCTCCATTCTTCTTGTCCTCCTTTAGCCTCATTGGCTGGATGTTGTAGGAGCCAGTTCTGACACTCTCCATCACTGTGCTGGCACCATCTGCCCCATTTCAGCATTCCTCTACAAACCTACCCCAGCAGGTACTCCAAAGCAGCAACCGCCCTGCCACACATGGCAAGCAGCCAGGCCAGGAGCAGTGCCCCTTTGAAGTGACTGCTGTCCAGGAGAGGGGAGCAATAAATCCCACCCCCTAGCACGGCTATAGTACCTACAGCCAGGTTTCTCAGCCAGGTGACAAGCCCTGCCCACCAGTGCACCTACAGCAGTCACAGGAGGTCATCACAGACAATGAGGCTGAGGGCTGGCCCCATCTACCAACATACCCAAAGTGACTGCCACCAATCCTCAGCCAGCTGCACGAGGGGCAAGCCATGTCCACCAGCATGCCCACAGTAGTTTCAGCCACTTGTCGTTGATGGGAAGGCTAAAGGCCAGCTCTGGCCACCAACACACCCTCAATACTCACAACCAAGCCACAACAGGAAAATGCATTCAAGCCCACACAGGGAATACCCCTAGAGCACCTGGTTCTGGTGACCAGGAGGGACTGTGCTACTGGGCACTACATGACACCTTTGACATAGGCCACTACTTTCAAGACCAAGAGACATATCTGACCTAATTAATACACAGGAACAAACACAGAGTTAGACAAAACGAGAAGACAGAGGGCTGTGTTCCAAACAAAAGAACAAGACAAACCCTAGGAAAAGAACTAAATGAAATGGAGGTAAGTAATCTATCTGATGAAGAGTTCAATGTTATGTTCATATTCACCAGACTTGAGAGAAGAGTGGATAAACTTCAGTGAGAACTTCAATAAAGAAATAGAAAATATATTGGGGCGCCTGGGTGGCGCAGTCGGTTAAGCGTCCGACTTCAGCCAGGTCACGATCTTGCGGTCCGTGAGTTCGAGCCCCGCGTCAGGCTCTGGGCTGATGGCTCAGAGTTTGGAGCCTGTTTCCGATTCTGTGTCTCCCTCTCTCTCTGCCCCTCCCCCGTTCATGCTCTGTCTCTCTCTGTCCCAAAAATAAATAAACGTTGAAAAAAAAAAAAAATTAAAAAAAAAAAAAAAAGAAATAGAAAATATAAAAAAGAGCCAGTCAGTGCTGACCATACAATAACTGAAATGTAAAATACACTAGAGGGAATCAAAAGCAGATTAGAGAACTCAGAAGAGCAGATCAGCAATCCAGAAGACTGGGTAATGAAGAGCAACGAAACTGAACAACAAAAACAAAGAAATAAACAAAAAAATAGAAAAAATAATTTAAAAATGAAAATATGACACAAAAATAGGCATATAGATCAATGGAACAGAAATAGGCATATAGATCAATGGTATAGAAAGCCCAGAAATAAACCCATACTTATATGGTAAATTAATCTATGACAAAGGAGGAGAAATTATACAATGGGGAAAAGGCAGTCTCTTCAATAAATGGTGCTGAGAAAACTGGACAGGTACATAGGAAAGAATGAAACTGGACCACTTTCTAAAACCATACACAAAAATAAAATGGATTAAAGACCTAAACGTGAGACCTGAAAACATAAAAATCCTAGAAGAGAACACAGGCAGTAATTTCTTTAACATTGGCCATAGAAATATTTTTCTAGATATGTCTCCTAAGCCAAGAGAAACAAAAGCGAAAAATAAACTCTTAGGACTACAGTAAAATAGAGAGCTTTTGTATAGAGAAGAAAACCATCAACAAAACAAAAAGTCAACCTACTGAATGGGAAAAGATATTTGCAAATGATATATTTGATAAAGGGTTACTATCCAGAATACACAAAGAACTTCTTAAATACCTCCACACCAAAAAAAACAAAACAAGTAAACAAACAAACAAACCCCTTAGATAACCCAATTAAAAAACAGGCAGAAGACCTGAATAGATCTTTATCCAAAGGCATACAAATGGTCAAAAGACACATGAAAAAGTGCTAACATCACTAATTATCAGGAAAATGCAAATCAAAACCAAAATGAGATATCACCTTACACCTATAAGTAAAGCTAAAATCAAAAATCAAGAAATAACAAGCGTTGGTGAGGACATGGAGTAAAAGCAACCCTCACACACTATTGGTGGGAATGCAAACTGTTGCAGCCACTGTGAAAAACAGTATTAAAGTTTCTCAAAAAATTAAAAACAGAAAAACCATATGATCTAATAATTCTATTACTGGCTATTTATGCAAAGAAAACACAACATTAATTTGAAAAGATACATCCACCCCAGTGTTTGCTGCAGCGTTATTTACAATGAACAAGAAATAAAAGCAGCCCAAATGTTCATTGATAGATGAATGGACAAAGAAGATGCGATATATGTACACACATACATACAATGCAATTATTACACAGCCATAAGAAAGGATAAGATTTTGCTATTTGTGACAACATGTAGAGAACCAGAGTGAAAAAAATTGCTAAGTGAAAAAAGTCAGATTGAGAAAGAGAAAAAGCATATAATTTCATTTAATGTGGAATCTAAAAACAAATGAATAAACAAAAAGCAGAATCAGATCTATAACTACAGTGAACAAACTGATGGTTGATAGAGAAAAGAGGGTGGGGGAATGAACAAAATGGGTGAAGGAGAATGGGAGATATAAGCTTCCAGTTACGCAATAAATAAGTCACAGGAATAAAAGCCACAGCACAGGAAATATAATCAATGCTACTGACATGTATTGTATGACAGATGGTAGCTACACTTGTGGTGAGTATGGCATAACATATAGACATATCGAATTGCTATGTTGTACACCTAAAACTAATGTAACATTATGCATCAACTGTACTCAACTTAAAATTTTTAAAAATAAAAAATAAACATAGAAAATTTTATAACAAGGATATAGGTTAAGGGACCTCTGGGACAACATTAAGCACATTAACATTTGCATTATAGGGGTCCCAGAAGGAGGATAGAGAGAAAGAGGCAGAACATTTCTTTGAAGAAATAATAGCTGAAAACATCTCTAAGCTAGGGAAGGAAACTGACATCCAGTTATAGGAAACTAAGAGAGCTCCAAACAAGATGAACACAAGGGGGTCCACACCAAGACAAATAATAATTAAAATGGCAAAAATTAAAGATAGAGAATCTTAAAAGCAGTAAGAGAAGAGCAAACAGTTATGTACAAGGTAAGCTCTGTAAGGCTATGAGCTGATTATTCAGGGGACATTAACACCGAACTTACATCAATGGATAGATCATCCTGACAGAAAATCAATAAAGAAACAGTGACTCTAATGACACCTTAGATCAGATGGACCTAACAGATATATACAGAACATTCCATCCCCAAACAGCTGAATACACATTCTTTTAGGTGCACAAGGAACATTCTCCAACATAGATCACATGCTATATTACAATATATACCTCAATAAATTTAAGAAGATTGAAATTAAGCATCTTCCCAACCACAACAGTATGAAATTATAAATTACAAGAAAAATACTAAAAAAAAAAAAAAAAAAAAACGGAGGCTAAATAACATACTACAATACAACCAATGGGTCAGTGAGGAAACTAAAGAGAAAATTTAAAAATATCTGAAGACAAATGAAAATGAAAATAAAATAGTTCAATATCTTTGGGTGACAGCAAAATCCGTTCTAAGAGAGAAGTTTATAGCGATACGAGCCTACGTCAAGAAACGAGAAAAACAGCAAATAAATAATCTAAATTTACATCTAAAGAGACTACAAAAAGAACAAAGCAAGCCCAAAGTTAGTATAAGAAAGGAAATAATAAAGATCGCAGCAGATATAAATGGAATCTAGGAGCTGGTTCTTTGAAAAGATAAAATCGGAAATCCTTTAGCCAGAATCATAAAAAAAAAAAAAAAAAAAGAAAAGAAAAAAAGGAAGCAGCGTCAAATAAATGAAATCAGAAATGAAAGAAGTTAAAACCAACACCACAGAAATACCAAGGGTTATAAGAGACCACTATGGAAAATTACATGCCAACCAATTAAACAACGTAGGAGATGACAAGAAACTATACACAGAAGACCCTAAAGATTCTACCAAAAAACTACTAGGACTAATAAACAAACTCATAGGGGCGCCTGGGTGGCTCAGTCGGTTAAGTGGCTGACTTCCGCTCAGGTGTAATCTAGCAGTCCGTGAGTTCGAGCCCCGCGTGGGGCTCTGTGCTGACAGCTCAGAGCCTGGAGCCTGTTTTGGATTCTGTGTCTCCCTCTCTCTGACCCTCCCCCGTTCATCCTCTGTCTCTCTCTGTCTCAAAAATAAATAAACATTAAAAAAATTTAAAAAAATAAATTAAAAAAAAACTCATAAAGTTGCAAGATACAAAATTAATATACAGAAATCTATTGCCTTCATATACACTACTAACAAAACAGCAGAAAGAGAAATTAAGAAGACAATCCCCTTCACAACTGCATTAAAAACAACAAAATACCTAGCATTAAATTTAACCAAAGAGGAGAATGACCTGTACTCTGAAAATGGTAAGAAATTGATTAAAGGAATTAAAGACAACACAAATAAATGGAAAGATAGTCCATGCTCATAGACTGGAGTAATTAGTATTGTTAAAATGCCCATAACTACCCAAAGCAATCTACAGATTCAATACAATCCCTGTCAAAATACCATTTCTCACAGAACTACAACAAATAATCCAAAAATTTGTATGGAACCACTTCAGACAAGAAAGTTAGCTGAAGCAATCTTGAGAAAGAACAAAGCTGGAAGTATTACAATCCCAGATTTCAAACTATACTACAAAACTATAGTAATCAAACAGTATGGTAATGACACAAGAGTAGACACAGAAATCAATGACCCAGAACAGTGAGCCCAGAAATAAACCCATACTTACATGGTCAATTAATCTATGACAAAGGAGGCAAGAATACAGAGTGGGGAAAAGAGAGTCTCTTCAACGAATGATGCTGAGAAAACTGGACTGCTACTTGGGAACGAATGAAACTGTACTACTATATTACTACATATCCAAAAAGGAACTCAAAATGGATTAAAACCTAAATATAAGACTTGAATTGATAAAAATCCTACAAGAAAACATAGACAGTAATCTCCTGAACATCAACCTTAGGAATACTTTTCTGGATATGTCTCCTTCAAGGAAAACAAAAGCAAAAATAAACTGAGATGACCTCAAACTGTAAATGGCATAGGAAACCATCAAGAAAATAAAAAGGTAACCTACTGAATGAAGAAGATATTTTCAAACGATACAACTGATAAGTGGATAATATCCAAAATAAAAAACTCATATAATGCAATACCAAAAAAAATATCCAATCAACAAATAAGCAGAGAACCTGAATAGGTATTTTTCCAAAGAAGGCATGCAAATGGTCAACAGACACATGAAAAGATGTTCAACATCACTAATCATCAGGGAAATGTAAATCAAAACCACTATGAGATATCACCTCACACCAGTCAGATGGGTAGTATCAAAAAGGTAAGAAATAACAGGTGTTGGGAAAGATGTGAGGAAAAGGAAACCCTTCTGCATTGTTGGTGGGAATGCAAACTGGTGCAGCTACTGTGGAAACCAGTATGGAGTTTCCTCAAAAAATTAAAAACAGAAATACCATATGACACAGTAATTTCACTTCTGGGGATTTACTCAGAAAAGAAAAAATGAAAACACTAATTCACAACAGACAAGATATGGAAACAACCTAAATGTCCATTAATAGATGAATAAAGAAGACGTGGTGTGTATATATATATATATATATATATATATATATATATATATACACATACAGTGGAATATTACTCAACAATTAAAAAAAATGAAATCTTGCCACTCATGGCAACATGGATGGACTCAGAGGTTATTATGCTAAGTGAAATAAGTCAGAGAGAGAATCACAAATACCATGATTTTACTTAATATGGAATCTACAAAACAAAACAGATCAACAAACAACAACAAAAAACCAGAAACGGACTCACAGAACTCATTGCCAGTGGGGGGTGGGGGGGTGGTAAAGGAATAGGAGAAATAGGTAAATAGGTATAAAATTCCAGTTATAAAATAAATAAGTCACAGGGATGAAAAGTACAGCATAGGGAATATAGTTAATAAGATTGTAATAACTTTGTATGGTGACAGACTGTAATTACACGTATCATGGTGAGCACTGTGTAATGTATATAATTGTTGAATCACTATGATGTATCCTTGAAATTAATATGTCAAGTATACTTTAATTTTTTTTTTAATTTTAAAAATAAATTGTACTAGCCTGAAAAAAAATCATACACTATGACCAAGTAAGATTTATTTTTGGGATACAAAGATGATTCAACATACAAAAATCAATTAATGTAATATACTACATTAACAAAATGAAGGATAAAAATTACATGGTAATGTCAACAGATGCAGAAAAAGTATCTGACAAACTTCAACACCCTTGCATTAAAAAAAAAAAAAAGTCAACAAACTAGGAATAGAAGGCACTTACTTTAACATAATAAAAGTCATATATGAAGAAACCCCAGCAACCATCATATTCAATGGTGAAAAATTGAAAGCTTTTCCTCCAAGATCAAGAACACTCTTGGGGCACCTGAGTGGCTTAGTCAGTTGGGTGTCCAACCCTTGATTTCAGCTTAGGTCATGATCTCACAGTTTGTGGGTTTGAAACCCACATCGGGCTCTCCACTGACAGTGTGGAACCTGCTTGGGTTCTCTCTCTCTCCCCCTCTCTCTTTGCCCCTTCCCCACTCAAGCTCTCTCTCAAAATAAATAAATAAACATTTAAAAATTTTTTAAAAATTCTTGTTACTTTATTCAACATAGTACCAGAACTCCTGGCAAGAGCAATTATGCAGAAAGAAAAATAAAAAAAGGTATACATATCAGAAAAAAAGAAGTTACCTGTTTGCAGATGGCATGATCTTCTATGTCGAAAACACTAAGGATGCCACAAAAGAAAACTGCTAGAATAAGTGAATTCACCAAATTACAAAAATCAACATATAAAATTCAGTTGTGTTTCTATATACTAACAACAAACTGTCTGAAAAGAAAATTAAGAAATAATCCTGTGGCACCTGCGTGGCTCAGTCGGTTAAGCATCCAACTCTTGATTTCAGCTCAGGTTATGATCTCATGGTTTGTGAGATCGAGTCCCATGTCAGGCTCTATGCTGACAACACAGAACCTGCTTGGGATTCTCTCTCTGCCCCTGCCCTGCTTGCTCTCTCTCAAAATAAATAAATTAAAAAAAAAATCCCACTTAGCATCAAAAACAATAAAATACTTAAGAATAAATTTAACTAAGAAGGTCCAAGACTTGTATACTAAAAACCACAAAACAGTAATCAAAGTAATAAAGAAGATACAAATAAATGGAAAGATACCTGTGTTCATGGATTGGAAGACAATGTTAAAATGCCCATGATATCCAAAGCCATCTACAGATTCAATATGATGTCTATCAAAATATCGATGGCTTTTTTTATAGGAATAGAAAAAACAATCCTAGGGGTGCCTGGGTGGCTCAGTCAGTTGAATGTCTGACTCTTGATTTTGGCTGAGGTTATGATCCCACAGTCATGGGACACAATTCCAAGCCCTGTGTCGGGCTCTGCTTAAATATTCTCTCTCTCTCTCCCTCCCTCCCTCTACCCTGCTTGTGCTCCCTCTCTCTAAAACAGAATAGAATACGGCAATCCCAAAATTCACACAAAATCACAAAAGATCCCCAAAAGGCAAAAAAATCTTAAGAAGAAAGGCGGAGGCATCATACTTCCTAATTTCAAGATGTACTACAAAGCTACAATAATTAAAACAATACTGTCATAAAGACAGACATACACACCAAATGAACAGAAAGAAAGTTCAGAAATAAACTGTAGTCAAGTGATCTTTGACAAAAGTGCCAAAAATATACAATGGGAAAAGTATAGTATCTTTATCAGATGGCATTGGGAAAACTGGATATCCACATGTAAAACAATTAAATTGGACCCTCACTTTACACCACAGACAAAAATAAAATTAAATTAATTAAAACCTTAAACATAAAATTTGAAACTTGTGAAACTCCTCAAAGAAAACATAGGAGGAAAAGCTTCATGATATTGATCTTGGCAATGATTTATTGGATAAGACACCCAAAGCACAAGCAACAAAAGCAAAAACTGACACATGGGACCACATAAAACTAAAAAGCTTCCGCACAGTAAAAGAAATAATTAACAGAATGAAAAGACAACCTACAGAATGAGAAAAAATATTTGCAGACCATACAATTGATAAGGGGTTAATATTTAAATACAAGGAACTCCTACAACTCAATAGTAAAAAAACAAATAACAGTATTAAAATTGGGCAAAACACCAGAACAGACATTTCTTCAAAAACAACATACAAATGGCCAATATGTGTACTTAAAAATGCTTAATATCACTAGCCATTAGGGTAATGCAAATCAAAACCATAATAAGAGATCACCACATCTGTCAGGATGATTATGATTAAAAACATAAAAAGTGTAAGTGTTGGTGAGAACACAGAGAAAGTAGAACCCTAGTACACTGTCAGTGAGAATGTAAAATAGTGCAGCCACTACAGAAAACAGTATTTAGGTTCATAAAAACAAAAATTTAAAGAACTATTATATGATCTAGCAATCCCACTTATGGGTATTTATATGAAAGAAATGACTGTGGAAGGTGGAGCCTGCTTGGGATTCTCTTTCTCTCTCTCTCTCTCCCGCCCCCCTCCACTCCTCCCCCACTCGTGTGCTCTCTCTCTTTCTCAAAAAAAAAGTTTTTTTTAATTTAAAAAGAAGGAAATCCTACCATATGCAACAACATGGATGAACCTTAAGTACATTACACTAAGTGAAATATGCCTACTCACAAAAGGACAAATACTGCATGATTCCACTTAGGTGAGGTATTTAAATAGTCAACCTCACAGAAGCAGAGGGTAGATTATGGTCACCACGGGCAAGAGACAGGAAGAAATGGGATGTTGCTATTCAAAAGGTAGAAAGTTTCAGTTATGGAAGATGAATAAATTCTAGAGATATGCTGTACAACATTGAGTCTATAGTTACCAGTACTATGCTATACACTTAAAAATCTGTTAAGAGGGTAGATCTGAGGTTAAATGTTCTTGCCACAAGAAAAAAAGAAAAAAAGTGACAATCATAGATCGAAACAAATATTTTAAAAATATTCAGCTCATCACAAATCTAATTCACTTGCCTCAATAAAAACTCTGACAAAGTAAGGAACCTGTGTTTACCAAGTGTCTGGAAGTATATTAAGAAAACTCTTAAAACCAGTAATGGTAACAGTTGACCAGGGAAATAAGAAAATACTTCAGTGAAATATATAAAATATTTCAGTGAAATATATTAGTCCTGGAATAATTTTTGAGGCATTATACTGGCATAATGAGAAGAGTACAGGTTTTAGAAACAGATAGACCGGGTTCAAAATATCACTTATTTACGGGGCACCTGGGTGGCTCAGTCCGTTGAACGTCCAACTTTGGCTCAGGTCATGATTTCACGGTCTGTGAGTTCAAGCCTTGCATCAGGCTCTCTGCTGTCAGCGCAGAGCCCACTTCAGATCCTCTGACCCCCTCTCTCTTCCCCTCCCCTGGCTGCACATGCACATGTGCACTCTCTCTCAAAAATAAACACTTTTAAAACAAGCACTTATTTATTTTGACTAATAATAACTCACATGGCACTATATGCCAAGTACTGTTCTAAGCATATAACAAATATTAACTCATTGAATCATCATAACAAATTTATGAGTTAAGTACGATTACACTCATTTTACAGATCAGATGAAGAAACCAAGGCCCACAGAGGTCAAACAATTTGCTGAAAGTAACATAACACAAGTAGACTGGTTAAAAAGTTTGTGACCTTGGACCAATAACTTAGTCTCTGGGAGTCTCAGATACATCTGTAAAAATGAAATTAAAGCAGTGGATCATTAGGATTAAATGTGGTAACTTTTGTAAAATATTCAGCCCAGAGCCCAGAACCCAGAACCCAGTGGGTACTATTTCTACTCTTACTTTCCCCTGGTGAGCAACTAATATTGCAGGATGTTAGGTTTGGTCATAAGTGATGGTATTACAAATTTATAACTAAACAAGGATTTAGTTTAATTCAGCCTATAATACCAATATGCACGAATATGCATTAAGGGACATATTAATTGACAACAAATTTGTTACTATTCAATTAGAAACTCAGTGGGATATGATATTCATAAGAGTACAATAGTACTCCATTCTTACATTTGAACATTCCCCAATGTTCAATGCCAGAAAAAATGTATAAATAAACCTAGACCTAGTATATCCTACCTGTAGCCAAAGCTTTCATTAGAAATGTGATGATGAAAGTGTCTCTAAAATTTGCTCTCTATTCACCTAGACTCTGGAATAAAACTCTTGCCAGCCATAATCCTAAGAAGTGAAGTCTGACATTAGCAGTTCTGAGTCATTTTTCAGAATGCCATTAACACCGTACACTTGTCCCAGTCCCTCTGGCATCCTCGTCCGTATTCCACACAGACACGTGGTAGGTAAAACAGTCATGTGAGATAATATTACAAAGGACTGTGACAAAAGGGTGGGTGGATTCCTCAGAGGTAGAAGAATACACTGAAGCTATTTTAACGTTTATTTATTTTTGAGACAGAAAGAGACAGAGCATGAACGGGGGAGGGGCAGAGAGAGAGGGAGACACAGAATCGGAAACAGGCTCCAGGCTCTGAGCCATCAGCCCAGAGCCCGACACAGGGCTCGAACTCACGGACCACGAGATCGTGAACTGAGCTGAAGTCGGATGCTTAACCGACTGAGCCACCCAGGCGCCCCTACACTGAGGCTATTTTAAAGTAAGACTTAAAGGCACCAAAACAAATATCAAAATGGTCATCTTAGGAGCAGTGCTACAGAAAGCCAAAATTGTTCCTAGTGCATTAAAATATTATAAAAAGTTTCATTTCAGAAACAAACATACCTTTATCCTCAAAGAGAAAAATCTCACTATCTGTGAGACCTTTGGCAAGTTACTTAATTTCTCTATCCCTTGGTTCCATCTGTAAGATGAGGATGATAATAGCACCTATACCTCATGTGTTAAAGAGTTATTAACACATGCAAACACTCAGAACAGTGCCCAGAACAGAGACGTTAATTAACATTACCGCCATTGTTGTCAATATCATCAGCGTTCTCAATACAACTGTCATCAATGTCAGCATCAACTACCAGGAAACTGGTTCATTTCGGTCTCTTTCATACATTCATTTTCCCATTACTTCTGATGACATCACTCTCTAAAACTCACGTTAATCTGGAACCCAGTTCTTGTCTCAACATTTTCTAGTCAATAATTAAAAAGTGCTCTTTTCCAATGGTTTCAGCTAAACCATTCTCAATATCTGCCAATTCCTCTCATTAAAAACAAAAACAAACAATAAGAAAAAAACCTTGACTTATTAAAACTATGTTATATGCCCTAAGAGAAACAGAAAGATTTCCAACATTTTTTAATTCAGTTCATTTTAATGTTTTTTGCACCTTTTGACTGCTGACATGTCAGTTCCTCAATCAATACAATAAGGTTTTAATAAACTTTCATGTACATATTTTCCCTATCCTAGATAAAGTTTTATCATAAGACTCAACATTGAAAGCTAAAATCACTGCAACTAAAAAATTAAATGAATACGCAAAAGCCTGTCTTGTTTCTTCAGGTAACACAATGAGGTTCAAAATAAGATGTAAAGCATGATGTATGTATACTTTATGAAAATTGACATTTATAACACACTAGTCAATGAGATGTTCTCATTTACTGGTTTCTATTCTCACACAAATCACTAAGCAAATCATCTTAAAATCTTTGTGTGATTTCTCACACAAATCATCTAAGGTATCAACCCAAATAGAACAAAAATAGTCAGTTTGCTATAACAAAGGCTCAGATTACTAACCTGGAAAATTCTGAAACCTGGATTCTAGCATGGGCTCTTCCTAACTAGGTGTATGTTACAGGACAAACCGCTTTACCTCTTTGGACCTAATTTCCCTATCTGTAACAGGGTAAGGTTAGATAATCTCCAACTTTCCTTCCGGCTACAAAAGTCTATGACTTTAACCTATTATTTTACAGAAAGTTTAGAATTTAAAGTCGATTTTATTTATTACCTATTTCTGTCACTAGATGGTGCTATGTGCATAGTTATCCATATTACTTGAAGAACTCATCTGGCAACATCTCTCAACAGGAGCAGTTAGAAACTTTGGGGGCTAGACAATTCTTCCCTATGGAGGGCTCTCCAGGCCATTATAGAGTATTTAAGATACCTCCCTGCCATCTCTCACTCCTGCATGCCCATTAAACACCAGTAATCTTTACTATTCTAATCACTGTGACCATCAAAAACGACCCTATACAGTGGTCTACTAAAAGGCTGCTCACTCCTGCATTACAACCACTAAAAGAAAATGTTTCCTTTTTCATATTTAAGAAACAGATACTAAAAATAAAAATGATTTAGCTGTTAGTGAAATCAGTCGTTTCTGTAAATGAGTGTGAAGTGTCAAATTACCTCTACAGTGACAAATAAATCTACACACACAAAATCAAAGACTTAATTTGACTGTCAGCTATAACCAACATCTTGTTATTATTCTGTGATTAAGTCACACCTTAGTCCAACCAATTTTTACCAACCCTGTATTAGCCTTTTTGATAATTTATATAATGATAAATTTAATGTCTTATAAATGAAAAATTAGGGGTGCCTGGGTGGCGCAGTCGGTTAAGCGTCCGACTTCAGCCAGGTCACGATCTCGTGGTCCGTGAGTTCGAGCCCCGCGTCAGGCTCTGGGCTGATGGCTCAGAGCCTGGAGCCTGTTTCCGATTCTGTGTCTCCCTCTCTCTCTGACCCTCCCCCATTCATGCTCTGTCTCTCTCTGTCCCAAAAATAAATAAACGTTGAAAAAAAATTATAAAAAAAAAAAAAAGAAAAATTAAAACCATAGAAATGTAAATATACAAAATAAGCTCACACCCAATAACAAAGCAGTAAAAAAGGGGAGACAAGCGGCCTATTTTCAAAGAGGCCTCCTGAGTAACTTGATTTTAATGAATTTTCCATAGTCTGTTTAGCCCTTGGCCTTGAAATCACATAAATCTAATGGGACAGCACATGACCAATAGATCCATCTCACAGGAACAGTTCCCATTAACCAAGTTCACAAGATTGATAGAAAAGCAGAATATCACCTTATTAATTTGCTGCAATAACTCTAACTGCCAAAACTACCAAGGGCACAGAGCATTTGTGTCCTCAAGCCATCATGTTCTCTCTCTTTTAGGCATGGTACGAAGGAAGCCACGTTATAATCAGAAGGTTACCTAATAAGGACAGAATTAGGAATAAGATAATTATGTTCTGTGATTTGAATATTAAGTGGCAAGAAGTCAAGAAAGTCTGATTCATCAATGTTCAAAGAAAGGATATAAGCCACAAATAAGAATCAAGAATAGGACATGCAAAATAACCCTTTTTGGTAGATACTGTCGTGATTCCCATTTTTCAGACTAAAAACGGGTCTCAAAAAGGTTAAGTGATTTGTCTACAATTACGCAAAGAAAGTAAGAGTTCAAATACAAGTCGGTCTGACTCCAGAGTCCAAGATCCCAACCACTATGCTGGGTAAGATATAAAATCCTGAGAACTGCTAACAAAGAAGGCTCTACCTTTCAGTTTTATCTATTGACATTGGTGCTCTTGAACTCTATCTACATTTTAGCCATACTGAATTTTTAACTCCTGGACTAAGCAATCCTTTCTTTTGCCTTTGAACATGCTGTCCACCATGCCAAAAGCACCCCCATTAGCATCTTCATCAGGATAATTACTACTTAGCTTTCAGATGTCTGCTGTAAATATCTCCTCAGTCTAATCTGTAGGCCAAGTTCTCATCCCTCACTAATGTGACATCTCTACTCTACTCTTTCAGGGGATCCTGTGTATCTCTATCATTATACTTTAAGGCATAAAAATCATTTATTGAATGTCTTTTTTTAATTCAAATTCTGACCTTCATCAAGGTATTATGTAATCCTACATCCTAGAAGATGATTAGCATGTATTAACAAATATGAAAAAGAATGTGCCAATCAATAGTCGGGGGTTGGCCAACCCAGAATCTGAAAAATCTGGTGGCAAATGCTGGCCAGTGTCCACTTAAGTCTCACCTTGAGAAAGTGAATATCCTAGCTAACTAGACCTAATTCTTATTTATGGCAAAGTGGAAGGGAATACGATTTGAAGTCAGTGAAAGCTGTCATGAGACTGGGACAGTTGTTTGGGTAAAATGCTAATGATGGAGACAGAAACATATTGAGATAAATTTTATAGGCATAACTACTGACATGTGATGAAAGATTCCATGTGAATGATAAAGAAGAAGGAAGTACTAAGGAGGAATTTAAATTTTTCCCAAAAGCAACTGAATAGAAGGTGGTATAGAAGGAAGACTAGAAGTAGATGTGAGGGAAAATTAGGGATACAATGACTATATTAGGTTTGAGATACTTGTGTAATAGAGTAAATAACAGGTAGATTTCTTTTTATTTATTTTTTTTTTACTTTTAACATATATTTATTTTTGAGAGAGAGAGAGACAGAACGTGAGTGGGGGAGGGGTAGAGAGAGAGGGAGACACAGAATTGGAAGCAGGCTCCAGGCTCTGAGCTGTCTGCACAGAATCCTACATGGGACTCGAATCCACGAACCATGTATCATGACCTGAGCTGAAATCAGATGTTTAACCAACTGAGCCACCCAGGCGCCCCGTATTTTGGTTTTAATTTTTCTGAGTATAGTCAAAACATAGGCATATATTTAAATATAAATGATTAGAAGACTAGTGCTGTTAGGACTTTAATTGTATTACTTCTATAATGTAGGTCCTATTACTGTTCCTATCCTATAGATGAGTAAAACTGAGGTTTAGAAAGGATAAAAAACTCACCCAAGATCACACAGTTAGTACTCTACAGCTAGCAAAGCAGATCTCAAACTTGGGCAGTCAAGTTCCTGAGCTCACTAATTATCACTATATTACATTGCTTCATTGGCAGATGATTGATACGTTCACATCATGGGGATTCCAGAAAGGTTCAGTATTTGGTACTCAAGAAAAAAAGGTAGAGGTATAAGGTTCAAATAGAGAATTAAACAAGAGACTCCACAATGAATAGAATAACCCCACCACCCTCTCCCTTTCTAACCCTTAAACAATGACAGCTAGCTTTACAAGATTCTTCTGCAAAGACACTTGAAAAGCCAAGAAAAAGAGCCTATATATATTCCACGTGAAAGTTCCCAAAGAAAGAGCTAGCTCACTGTCCTATCATCTTACAGTGAAGTCCACTATCCCAAACTATGTACACAGAGCTTCTGAAAAGTTTCTTAGTGCCATCTTATAAAATATGGATGGACAATCATGAATTACAAATTTGGGGATATACACTTCCACCCATGAGAGTAACTGGTACTGGATTCGTCCTCCCACTATAAATAACCATAAAGCTGGACATTTGCCTTACACACTACATAAGGCAAACATTTTCAGGTACTGGACAAGAGGCAAGACAGGACTGTGATTCTTTTATTTATTTTTTATTTTTTAATGTTTATTTATTTTTGAGAGAGAGACAGAGTGCGAGTGGGGGAGACATGGAATATGAAGCAGGCTCCAGGCGCTGAGCTGTCAGCACAGAGCCTGACACAGGGCTCAAACTCACAAACCATGAGATCATGACCTGAGCTGAAGTCGGACGCTTAACCGACTGAGCCACCCAAGCGCCGCAAGACTGATTCCTGACATAAAGAGAAATACTATGTACTGTGATCCCCAGACTTGCTCCTGCTCTCTTGGCCTGGGGGCAGTTTCCTGACCACAATGTAAGGGGGTAGAACCCAAGCAGAGAACATGGTTAAGTTTGACTCAGCTATGGAGTTAAAAGACAAGAGTTTAGGGCTGCAAGAGTAGTTGGAATTTATGGGTTAAAGCATCAGAAGGAAGCTCATCCCAGAAATTGGCAGAGTTTCCTTGGGTTCCTTAAACTAGCTTTCATCACAATTAAAAATGTTTGCTCTGCAAAAAACAAACAATAACAACAACAAAAAAACAAAAACAAAGTTTGTTAAGAAAAGATGAGCCACGAGGTGCCTGGGTGGCTAAGTCAGTTGAGCATCTGACTTCAGCTCAGGTCATGATCTCACAGTCTGTAAGTTCGAGCCCCACGTCGGGCTGTTTCAGATTCTTTGTCTCCCCCACTCGCACTCTGTCTCTCTCTCAAAAATAAATAAACATTAAAAACTAAAAAATAAATAAAAGAATCACAGTCCTGTCTTGCCTCTTGTCCAGTACCTGAAAATGTTTGCCTTAAGTAACTTAACCTGTCTGAGCTTCAGTTCATTTATCAATAAAACGGAGATAATGATAATAATAACTACTTCATGGAGCTACTATGGGATTAGGTTAGACAACACACAAAATTTAAGCTCAGTTATTAGAATACGTTAAGTATTGGGGCTCCTGGGTGGCTCAATTGGTTAAATGTCCGACTTCGGCTCAGGTCATGATCTCACGGTTCCTGTGTTCAAGCTCCACGTTGGGCTCTGTGCTGACAGCTCAGAGCCTGGGGCTGTTTCAGATTCTGTGTCTCCCTCTCTCTCTGACCCTCCCCAGTCATGCTCTCTCCCTCTCTCAAAAATAAACATTGGAAAAAAAAAAAAGAGTATTATGAAATGGCAGATAATGGTGTTATTATCTAAACAGGTGATGTCACAGAATAAATGTGACATATAAATGTAGTATATATTTATATTTAAATATATTTAATATATTATATTTAATAGTATATATTATTTTAATATATTATATTTAATATATAAAAATATATTTAAATATATACATTTAAAATGTAGTATAAATATAATATTTGAAGTTCTTAAACTATTTAATTTTGAGGTTTCTCCCTTTTGATAGGAAAAAAATACTTATACTCAGAGATGGCGTTTTTATATCCTAAGTGCTCCATAACAAAGATATTACCTGTATCACTATGTATTCATGACTTAACATCTGCAGCAATATCGTTTTCTCCTTTGAACTAAATATAATATCACAACTGGCAAAAGGTCATCTACTCCACAATACAATATTTAGATGTGCTTTAGAAAATGAAATGATAGTTTTCTCTATCCAGATGCACTGGATAAAAAATGTATGGCTTCCATATTATAAATAATCAAAAGAATATCAATATTTACTAACCTCTCTAATTCCATTCTTCTTTCTTAAATAAAACAGAAAATTTAACTTACCAAGTCGCCCAAAAACACAAAACTGGCATTTGATCACTCAAAGTAGTAATTCCCATACCTGCCTAGACAGCAGAATCACTTGGCAGTTTGTAAACACATTTAGATTCAGGGTCTCATCATCTAGCTACTGACTGAGAATTTCCAAGTGGGGCCTAGAATATGTATTCTTAAAATCTACTGAGAAAAACATTTAAAAAAAGGCAATCTTCAAAACAAGAAATAAAATAGCCAATAAAAAGGAAACATCCTCAACTTTACTACCAGGCAAGAAAATGCAAATTTTTAATTAAAAGCTATGATATTCCATTTTTTGTCCAAATTAACAAAAATTAAAGATACTAGAAACAGTGCTGATATGCACGTAAAAAAAAAAAAAAGCATTCTGATATGTCACTGGTTAAGATTTGCTACAACATTCTGTAATAACTGGGAGTATCTTTTTTTTTTTTTTTTTTTTCAAGAGAGAGGGAGAGTATGAGCTGGGGATGGGCAGAGGAAGAGGGAGAGAGAAAATTAAGCAGCCTCCATGCCCCATGCAGACAGAGGCCTATCGGCCTGAATCTCACAACTGTGAGATCATGACCTCAGTCAAAATCAGGAGTCAGACACTTAACCAACTGAGCCATCCAGGCACCCCTGGGAGTATCTTTTAAAAATAAAAAGGCAATACCGGAAAAGCACAAGGAACATAAGGATATGTATATAAGGATGCCAAATGCAGTATTATTTGCAATTTAAACAATAACGAAAAACTCTGGAAATAACCCCAAAACTCGTTAATAGATACATGATTAAATGAATTAGTGACATTATAGAATACTGAATCGCTATTAAAAAGACTAAGAGACTTCCTCTTCTAGCAGTGATGGAGTAAATAAATTATAGCAGACCAATGTTCCTATCAAACACAATTAGAAAATCTATCAGGTGAAAGGGACTAAGAGGTAAAAACTTTCAGTTATACAATAAATAAATCATGGGGATATCATGCTCAGCATAGGAAATATAGTAATACTGTAATAACTGGCAACAGATGGTAACTATACTTACCATGGGGATTATTTTGTAACGTATAAAAATATTGAATCAATATTATATACACCTGAAACTAATAGGATACTGCATTCCAATTTTACTTCAACAACAAAAAAAAGAAAATCTGGATAAAATATAAATAATATTTGTTCCAAGGTATTGGAGAGTTACTGAGTTAGCCAATACTAGAAAAGCCAAAATCCTAGGAAGAAGGAAAGCTCAGGGAGAGGAGTCTTATCCGTGTGTTGCTCTTGTTTTCAGCAAAATCTGTTAAATTCTAAGGAGTGAAGGGCCAGAGGCTAAGAAAACTAGCAGAACTCAAAAGAAATCCAAGCAGAAAGAGGTGACTAAGGAGTGCTTATGGCTATCCAGCAGGACTAAAGGTCAAAACTTACAAGTCAGGCTTGATGAGGCAGCCAAATTTGAGAAGTCAAGATCTGAAAGACAGGAAGGCAAAGACAACACCAGATGCCAGTTCACCAAGGCGCCTATGAATTCTAAAGCTGCATAGGGCACTTTTTAAAACAAAAAGTGGATGAAAACTGAGATTTCAACATCCTCATGGTGCTGGCAGAACAAAAAACTGAAGTTCAAAAACCACTACAGAGAAGTAACTTAGTCAATCCTCCCTCCATTCCTTTAGTAGACTTCCCGACAGTAATATCCTTATGAATGAAGGTGAAGTAGAAGCAAATTGAAATTTAAGAAGACTCAGCTCAGGCTGTGACTGACTGAAAAAGGCAGAATCCTCAGTGATGGAATAAATTATCATTCAGAGCCAAAAGTACTGTTTATATGAAATGTTAAGAATTTGATAAAAAATTGGCAAGCATACCAAGAAACAAGACCAAAGGCAAAAAACAGACAAAAGAAACAGACCGAAAGTTAATAAAAATAATAGTTAACAAACATAAAGGTTTAAAAAAAATTATGATAAACATATTCAAGAAAATATGAAGAAAGTTATGACAAAACAGAATTTCACCAGCGAACTGAAATTTATAAAAGAGAATCAAATGGAAATTCTAGAATGGAAAAATACAGTAACTAAACTGTAAAAGTCAAAGATGAGTTTATGGCATAATGGACACAGCTGAAAGTAAGATTAATGAACTACAAGGCAATGACAGAAAATATACATCCTGAAACGTGTGTTATCTGTGGAAACTATGAAACAGATCTGCTAACAGTCAAATTATTTTAATCTTAGGTATTGGCACATTCCAACAATCTGTACTATTCTAGGGTGTGACAGTTTAAGAGTAAATATGGTTTGAACTTATTCATGTTTAGAGGGTGTCTGAAATTGAGAACTAGGCAGATCTATTTACTCAGATCCTAAGCATGGCCCTAAGGAAAATTGCTTGAAGAAACTGGATCCCAAATATTACAGCTGGAGAATTTTTACAACATGTCCATATTCAAGTGGAGATCAAAGAAGCTCAACTAAAAGAACTATGGACTGAGCAAAACTTCTTTTTAAAAAAAGGGCTGACTTAAAAATTACTACTTAAACTTTGGAAGAACCAAGGTGGTTGGCAGTGGGAGGAATCACAACATGTGAAACTCCTGAAATAAAAATATATTAACTTTTGGGGCGCCTGGGTGGCTCAGGCAGTTAAGTGTCTGATTTCCACACAGGTCATGACCTCATAGTTTGTGGGTTCCAGCCTCATGAGTTTGAGCTC